>NC_036259.1:4305185-4362924 GCF_002742605.1 Olea europaea var. sylvestris | reverse complement strand
ATGTTGTGAAAAGTGAAAAAAAAAAAGAGGGGGGGGGGGGGGGGGGGGGGGGGAATCAAAAAGTTAAAAAAAAAATAGCATTGCCAACAGATGATAATATTATTTGAAATTGTTTTTATATTATGAATTGTGACTAGGGGATGCCGCTTTAATTAAGTTGTAGCTTGTTCATGTTAGATTGATTTACATTGAGCACAATAATTATGAGAATCACATATTATTTAGATTGGATCAATAGGTAGAATAGGTAGAATTAACTATGACCCAAAAAAATAAAAATAAGTAAAAATAAAAATTCTACTAAACCAATTCTAGGATAGTTTGGGATGGTTGAACTTTTGTAGGGAGACATCAAGATAGATGTGGATTCCATGTGTGCTAAATTTTGTGTGGATTGTTTAAGACCAATGAGATGATAATTGGGTGAGAATCTTAAGTTAAAGATCGATTTTCGAGAATGGATGTTTAATGAGGGACATTGCACTAATCATTACATAAAAGGGAAAAAGCAGTCATGTTGTGAAACTACCCTAAAATATCCCAATAAGGACCATTATATATATAAAGAGATCAAGCTAGTGCATGAAACAGAATACACACTGCAAACTTGAAAAAAAAGTTGGTGCATAAAACAAAAGATGCACTATATGCCTTGATTAATCTCAAACACTTATTTTAGAGAATTAGACCTTTGGTAAGGGATTAGTAGTTTAGTTGATTCTTGGAGGTTGAATCAATCAAAAATAAGGATAATCCTTATTTATTGATGTGTTGAGCCACAATTAGTAAAATCTAACCAAACTAGAGAGGGTGAGTAATAGTATATGAATTTAACCTTAAATCACATCTTGGGAAAATAGTTACAAAATCAAGTTTGAGGGTGTGCATCCCACGAGAGGAGAGAAATAATTAACCATCGAGGGTCGGGATGAGTCCAATTTGAAAAAGTATGCGATTGAATTGATTATGCACACACACGTTGGTCAAGCATTGGACAAGTTAGACTATGTTTTGATAGCAAACCTTAGAAGCATTTTGTTAAGCAGTTTCAAATCCTGAGACAAGTGCGACAAGCTATTTTATTTGAACTATTTTGAATTTTTATTGCTAGAGACTAGCAATATCTTGATTGGGGAGTGTGATTAGTGCCTAAAAGTACTTCAAAGATACATCATTTACAAGGCGTTTTACATTTACTTTGTTTAAAATCACTAATGTTAGTCTCTAATTTCAATTCTCTTGTCGTAAATTCAATTTCCATAAATACAAGTTAAAAATACAATTAATTGAAATACATAATTAAATTCACGTCGGCATGAGTAATATACTTTTGAAAGAGTATTTATTTGATGTATTTCACATGTATTTTCAATGTAAAACAAGTGGAGCAAGTGGAGGAAAAAATATTGAAAAGTCAAGAATGATGAGCTGTCTCGTGCAAGATGCAGCTGTCTTGGTAAAATAGTCATAACTTGAGTTGTAGATATCGAACCAAGGTGTCTGAAGTTGGGTTGGAAAGATAAGATATATATCTATAACTTTCATGTTTTGAAAGGAGTCAAATTCTCAGCATAGGAAGCTAACATTACCGTGAAAGATCCAAGTTGTTACTAGCTGGATACAACTTTTCTACCTGTGAGCATCACTAATTGTTTTGGCCATATCTAGAGATTTAGTGATCCAATAGACCTGAAATTTAACCAATGGAAAGATGACTCAAATGGAAACAACTTATCAGTTGATCAAAAGTCCATATTCACTGTACAAAGTATCTGAAAATTTGTATCAATTTGTACATTCCAATTGCTTTGAAGGTGGATAGAAACAAGTTGCATTGTCCACTTTCATATTGGATGTTCCTTTGCCTATAAAAGGGGACATTGGCTAAGATTTTGAGAGCAACAATTTCTCTTCATCGTATTCTAGTTTTCTTCATTTTCTTTATAACATTTCATCACGTATTTCTAAAACTTTAGCTAGAGCTAGGGGTAAAACTTTTGTAAATATATAGTATTGTCTTTGATCTTTCACATTGTTCTTCAATGTTCATCTTCTTATTTGGTTAAATTATATGTTGTATAAATGATTTTGGTTTGTTAAAGACTTTGATTTATTGCTGACAATTTTGGCACCATAAATGCTTAGATAATGTGTACATACCAACAACTTATTTTGAGACATTCTTTCAAACAATTATCAAGAACTATCTTTTAGTATATTTGTGATAAATGTTCTATCTTCCATATGAGATCATTCTCTAGTTGATTTTCATATGAGTTAAATAAAAGATTAAGAGTAATTTTTACTCATTTATCCAAAGTGAATCCCCAACGCTCTAGTGATCTTCTTCATCGTATTTCCACCAACTATTCACTATTCATAGAATAGTTTATTTTCTTCCATTTCCCTGTGATTCTACCTCGAACTTTCGAGTTTACTACTTGAGACAACATGTACTTAGGTTTACAACCATAAAGTTGTGGTAGCCTCTGACTTTGTTTGCTTGTATTGAATTGATCTACTTTGATTCGACTCTCGATCCGAACATAAAAGTTGCCTCATTTTGTGTCCCGAACGATTTTTTATCAATTGTTTCTTGAATGAACAATCCCATCGTTTGCTTCACTCACTTCGCCCTCGATCGCGTCATTGGTCCGCCTTCAATTATCAATGGATCTCGGTTCCGCACTTGCCTTCTTTGAGCTTGACTCTTGGATCACATCACTTTGCCATTTTCATGCTAGTCATCTTTTCTTTTAGCGATTTTACTTTTTTTTAAAGTTTTTCCATAGGTACACATTCTTTCTTCATTTAATCCTCACAATTGTCTTTGTTATCATGTCTCTCAGAGGGATTCTCGAAAATTATCATAAGATTCTGAAGTTAAAAGCTCTAACTTATATCCTCCTTTTCTGGTATACATTTCTCTTCTAAAAGATCTCAAAGGCATTGAAGTGCAGCTTTATTCTGTGATGAATCCCTCCACTTTTGGGGCTAACCAAAGTCTCTAAGTGCTAGTAGTTCCCAACCTTAGGTTGATGAGGTTTATGTCCCTTCGGATGATTCGGTTGATTTCAGCGATGGGGAGACTTCTGAGGACTCAAAAATATTCACTAATACTACTGAGAAAGATTTGTATCCCTATTGAGATTAACATGATTTGTCATGAGCAATTCCAAACTGGGATTGCCTTCCTCACAATTGTATGGTTGTTATTCATAGACATTCGATGGATATGGGTCTCAGAATCCCCTTTTACCATATTTTTTCATACTATTTCTTCTTCCTTTAATATTGCTCCCACCCAACTTACCCCAAATGGGTGGGAGCAATGCTAAAGGTAGGTTTGGAAGGTGAGATTTTTCTAGAGGTTTTTCTATCTGTCTACCATCCTGTAAAGGCTGGAAATAAAATGCATCAACAAAAAAGGTATTATTATCTTTCTCCTCACACCCCCCAAAACTTGCCTGAAACGTGTAACTATTCTCAATAAACTACAAAATTGGAAAGAGGCTTTTTCTTTGCTAGTGGTAATTGGGGGCTGTAGCCTAATGATCCTCATCATTACGTGATTATGCTTTGATTTTACAATGAATACAGTAAATATTTTTTGCTTTGCTCGTTATTTGCCTTTTTCGCTTTGAAAGCATTATCTTATTTAATTGTGTTCGTGTAGATAAACAACCAGCTCTCCTTCATCATCAAATCCTCTCACCTAACTATGATACTCTCCTTCTAAACTCACTAATTTCAATGCTCTAACTTGAAGCAAAGGAAAAATTGATATTTGAGAGGAAAGTATTTGAATTGCATGCGTTTTTCTTCAAAAGTTGAGGTATTTATTGATTTTTCTCCAATCTTTGGGGTAGTTTGATCTTTTAGGAATAACATAGCATCCTCAACAAGTTTTGCCTCACAAACATTAGCTTTAGAGATTCTGGAATCTGTAATAGCCAATTTTGTCTCATTATTCTCCAATTGATTGCAAAACAAGGTTATTTTATTCCTCCCATTATCAAGATCCTTAAAAACAGCAAACTCTTTAGACCTCGTCAGTCAGAGCTCCTCCTAAGGTGCGAAACTTTGCACTCAATTCTGGTTACTTAAGCTGCGTAGCTCTTCTTAGCCAACTCTAGGTCCTGGAGATCCTCTTAACATTAGCTACCAAGGAAGCCTCCCTTGTAGCAAATGTTTGAGCACCGTTGCTCTTTACCTTTTATTTGGTTCTCTCATTCTTGGCTTCTCCCATTTTTTTTTTGAAGGACGTCATACTCTTTTCCAAGGAATTAACCTTCTTGTAGAATATATTAGCCCGTAAAACACAAATCTCATATTCGACATTCTGATCAAGATGAAGACCAATAGTTCTCACGAGATGAGCATCAATAACTTTTTTTTTTCTTTATATATGGGTAGGCTCTTTCCCAAGCCTTTCCTAAGATTGATTAAATAAAATATATAGATCTCATATCCCGAGAAATAAAAGAAAGAAGTGCTAACAAAACTCTCAAATCTAACTCCTCATTATAGTGATGAAAGAATATGGACTTAGAATCCAAGGTAAAACCCTGGGAACATAGGATTACTTGGGATCCATAATTAGCTCTGATCTATTAGGTGTTTTTCTCTTCACTTTGGAGAGATCCCTAACTCGAGTCAAGACAGAGGATGGCACAGACTTCATAGGTAGGGATCTAGGATCCGAAGTAGCGATAGAAAACTTTGACCATCCAGCCCCTTGGTAGAATAGAGGTTGCCTAGTTGGACCTTCAATCACCATCAAAGGCTAGTTGGACCTTCGATCACCATTAAAGGCACACTCTTAGATCCCTTGAACCTTCAGAAGTCGATTTCTTGGGAGAGGGATGTACGAAAGTTTTTTGGTGCTTAGAGGCCTCGAAAAACATACAATTAAATCAATTTGAATTTCGAAATAAAAAGAAAAATCAGATATTATTTGAAAATAGAGAAATCAAGAAACAGGAAAACGAGTGTCGAAACTCACCCATGGTAGTTTGAATACCAATGTTTTAAAAAATTGAGTTAGAAGGGTAGAGTAGTCTCTCTACTTTGCGAACCTCAAAACTTAAATTAAGAATAGGTGCTACTGAAGTACGAAGGTCGTTAAGAGCTTGACAACTAAGAACAGCGTGCTGCTTGCCTACATGAACATAGTAAAATAAGAAAACATTAAAATTAAAAATAAAGGATGAGTAAGTAACTAATACTTATGCTATTCACCATAACATCGAGAAATAACGATAGAAGAGTTGGGGTCATCGAGTTGAAGTCCCCAATTACCACAAACAAAGAAAAAGCCCTTTGTCCAGTTATACACCTTATTGGGAGTAATTTCAAGTTTTTGATGCACTTTAGGAAAAATGGAGCAATACTCTTTTGGTAATGCACCTTATTTCTTGCCTTCACGGGATGACAGATGGATCAGAATATATTTGATGAAAGTTTCCTTTCTAAACCCATATATTTTCATAACTAAAAAGGACCAACCATATGGCCCAACCATTAGGAGTTAGCGGGTAAAAGTAATATCAAAGATGGAAAGAATGTCACGAAAGTGAAAAACCTCCAGAATGCTAAGTTACCACTTGTGAAATATTAGAACGATCTAGTTTATCAAATTACACTTCAAGATTATTTATTAGTGTGACCTTACGTGTGGAATTAACATATTAAAAGCAAAAAGTCACTTTTGAATAGTTTCTCGATAATCAAGCATGTAAGTTCAATTCCCTATGTTTGAATACTAATATTTGTAATATCGAAACAATAAATAATACCAATATTGTTATGGAGAAACCCAACTATGTAAAAACTCCGGACCAACCTAGTTACCTCCGCTATAGACATTGAATAGTACAGTTAGATTCTGTCTAGCCAACTCCACTAGACTTCCCGTTCTACTTTCTGTGATCTCCAAGATATTGTTGTCTCCTCTAGTTTCTCGATCTTATACAATTGTCTCTTCTAAGTGGATACCCAAGAATCTCTAATTCTTGTTTTTATTCTTGCGCTTGTAGTCTAACCTTCTTCAATCTTCAGCTGCCTTCCTTGTTGCACAAAGAAAATGGATGTTTTGGGTTCAAGGATTTGATGTTTTTTTGGAATATGTGGTTATAGGATCTCAAAAATCAAAGGATTGAATTAAGGTTTGAACAAACTCTTGGATCACCAAAGGATTGATATAAATATGATACATATATGAGGAATAAATGAACAACCACCTCAAAAAATCATACAAGCTTGGGTATTTATAGTTAGGGATGTTAAGGTATTATAGGCTGTATAAAACTTTCCAAAATCGCAAACTAGGGTTGGTCGAATAATGTTGTCACTCGAGTGAAGTGGTAGCAACAAGCGAGCGAGAGGCAATCTGTTTTTCTCGTTTGAGTGTTGTCCTGACGAAAGACAAGCAAAAATGCGACGTGTCTTCTTCCTTGTTCTAATCTCGATCTCTAACCTTAAGCTACCTTATCCAACTATACATTATTGTTGCTAACTCCAGGACTTTTACACATATTCAATTTAGTCCTTTTTGCTTACAGAATCATCAATTACAAGATAAAACCTAACAAACTCCCCTTTTGGCATTTTGAGACAAAACTATACATTATTGAAATCAAGGTAGTAAAATAAATATAACAATCTAAACTACCCAATCTCTTCTATCTTTTGCATTCCTTGTTATACCTGCTTCCTAAGATCAAAAACTCAAATACCCAGTATAAAAGCAAGTGATACAAGAAATGTAACAATTGAAGTTCATAATAAAAAATAAGCATGCTAGTTTGAGACATGACATTAATGTAAATCAAAACACCATCCAAAACATTAACAACACAAAATATCAAAATTCAAACAGCTGCGTATTATGATATGGAGTACAATACCATGCAAATTCTCTTATTTATTACAAAGTCTCAACATTTTTATGCAGTATCAAAAGGTATCTATGTCTCTCCCCAACAACCCGGAGACATAAAATGTAAATATCAATTTCAAGATTCTCTTCCTTCATATATTCTCTCTTCCCCTTTTTGTCACAAATGACGAAGGGTACAATTTCAAACTCATTTTTAGCAAAAATATGTAACAACTTAAAAATGTTGTTAATAGCATGCAAAAGTATAATCAATGATTAGTAAACTTTTCCACATACTCGTTTTAATTTAAAATAGAGTAAATTGTATAAATGACCTATATGTGTAAAGTGTCACCAATTATTTGTAAGCAGGACTCCAAACTTTAAGTTTATGAGAAAGGACATGCAAAACATCATTGCTAATAAGTTTATTCTCCTACTTATGAAAGTCAAATCAATAAGCACATTAGGACCTTTAAATGAAGCTTATTTTGCTTGTATATTTTGATCTTTTCTTTTCTTTTCTCCCCCTAACTTTGAACATACTCTTTTCAGATTTTTCAATATTTTTGGAGCTCATCAATTATTTCGTATCTTAAGTACATGTCCTTCATTAAGAGAATAAGATGATCGTTGTAGTGAGGTTTATGCCAGTTAACCAAGTCAATTGACTATAGGCACCATGGTTTGAGATACCCTGCAGGCTCAATTGTTCGAGTGAAATAGGCTCTGAAGAAGAACATAAGATATTAAGCTTTTTATTATGAGGGGATATACTTGAGCTTAGGTCCGACAAATTTGGTCAATTTATGTTCAAAGTCACCTTACTAACACATGACTACCATCCCAAATCTCACACATCCGGTCAAGTCTCATTTACAATATCATAGTGTGTGTAGTACAGATGGTACATGAAGACACATATACTAAGTACTCCATAATAACCTAAGCAAGTAGTGGAAAATGTGCTACAACTCATAAATTTGGCCTATACATGGTCAGAACACACAAGTTCAATAATTTTATGTATCATGCTGTTGAAAAGATCCCACTCCCCAATTTATTATTATTATTATTATTATTGTATTTTTCATTTAATTTTTTTGTGCTTTTTTATATTTAAAAACGTGAAAGTTCCAAGCACAAAAATTGAAAAAATCACACAAAAAATAAACAAAATGTGCACATGCCAATGCAAATAGAATGAAGATGCACATGCAAGAAACAACTACCTAAAAAGTAAACAAATAGATGAGATGCATACACCATTCAATGACTCAAGTGACAAAGCACAAGTATACACAAAAATTACCTAATTAGTTACATAAAGACATGTTCTTATATTTAAGAGCACCGTGATATATTTCAGAAGTTTTTAGATCACTATTTTTCACCAAAATATGCCTAGTAGGAGAGCAATTCCCAAACAACTGTGTCACCAACCTGGTCAGTCGACTCACTTGATCAGTAAGGAATCAAATCTGATCTAGAAACTCCTAATTTTTATTCCTATTGAAGCTCTTGTTTCTATATTTAGTCGGGAACGTGTCCTAACTCACTAGAGTGAAAGCATGTAAGGATAAACCTAGGACCAATGTTGTGTGATCACTGATGTTTATTGGTTGACGAGTCCTACTCTGTCTGGTAGACCTTGGTCTTGCAAATCTCTTATTCTTAGGTTCTGGGTTAGGCACATGTTTAGGCTGGTCAGTGGCTGGGACAAAAGTATTCTTTGAAGTACTAGCCGTATTCTCTTTAAAACCTAATCCTCCCCTATTACCAGTTGACTTGCTCATTTGTGGAATGTTGTTTAACTTTTCAGATCCACTAGAAAAGTAAGAAATTGAGATTAGAATATTCTAGATCACTCAAAATATTTTTAACCTGGATTTCTAAAGTCTCATTCTTAGAGGTCAGCTCACTAACTTTTCTAGAGGACTTATCAAGCTCACTAGTGAGATTCTTAACCTAAGTATCTAAAGATTCATTCATTTATTTCAATTCACTCATAGTTGAGGTACATTCCTAGATGTACTTCAAAAGTTTTTCTTTCTCAAATGCTCCTTTGCCTTTGAATTTAAATCTTTATTAGTCGCAAGAATCTTAAGACTCTCCTCATACATTTTATCGTAAGCTTAATGGATATCTTTCTCACTTTCTCAATCATCTCCAGATTACTCACTACTATCTATGTCCTCTTCCCTCACACTTCCTTTGTCAGATCCACTCCCAGTCCTAGTAGTAAAGGCAACGTATTTCCCATGTCCTCACAAGTGGACCTCTTACTCTAATTATCCAAGCTAGACTCGTCATCAGCGAGAGTAACATCCATAACCTTATCTTAATTTCTACTGCTGTTAGTCACTCATTCCTCATATACCCAAAACTATGATTCTTGTAGCACCTCATTGATTTAGATCTATTCCTTCTTCTTTTTTGGTTGAAGGAGGGCGGTACTCACGTTAGTTTTATTGATATGCCCTCACTTGTGACGGAGGAATACTGCAGTTACATATGAGATTGCAATCACTGCAAACATTAAATGAGAAAGTACTACTTCCCTTACAATTAACAAATGGAAAGATAAATTTAAAGCAGTAAATATGAAAGTACTACTTCCATTACAAAGTAAGCTAATGCAAACAAAAATAAAATATAAAAAATCAAAATCTAATGTTGGATAGACCATATCTTTCAATCTATACAAGTGCCCTAGTATGTTGTGGTAAATCAGTTGGACTATAAACCTGATAACTCCTACGGTCCCAACCCTCTGAGGCAAGTGCATCGACAACGTGGTTCCCTTCTCTGTAGATGTGAGAAATATTAATCTCTATCTAAGGAGATGATGTTTATGATCTATCTGAGAAAGCCCTGAATAACCCATGGTCCTCCACCTCTAGTGATGCGATGAATGGTTGTAGTAGAGTCTGACTCAATCCAAAAACATGAAAGTCCAAGTTCTTCGGCCAATAGGATCCCATCTAGTATAGCTCTAAGCTCAACTTCCAGAATCAAACATGGGCCATACGATGTTGAGAATGCCCTGATATAATGCCCAATGTGGTCCCCACTGATGCCTTCACCACTTGCATGTCCGTCCTTAATGCATCCATCAGTGTTGATCTTGTAAGATCTCATTGGTGGAGTGCGCCAAACAACTATAATAGGTGGTTGCAGAGAGGGGAGAGTTATAGAAATACCAAAGAAGGGGTGAAATTGTTAGATCTCCTCACTAGTGCCCAATTCTAAAAGATCATCTCCATATGCGGAAAATAAATGATACTATAAACCCTCCAAACGATACGTCTGGCTACCATGCGAATCCTCCTATGCTTCGTATCATTTCTCTTGGTCCATAAAAACCAAAATGTCAGTAGAGGAATGATAACGCGAATATGTCCACAGTGAACGTACTGTCCAGAATACTTCCATCTCTGAAACCTTTGTCTGACCCACTCTCTTGAACAAATAGTAATCTGAAAAATATCCCCAAAATGCTTTCATACATGTTCAAAGATGCTGCTACCATTGAAGATATGATTGATGCTCTCAATCTCAGAACAAAATTAACATTGAGAAGCCAACTGACATCTAATCCTGCCCTGAATAATTATATCTATTGGGATAAGATCCTACTATAATCTCCAATAGAAGAATGAAACAGTGGTAGGCAAAATGGGACTCCACAATAGTTAATACGAATCTTGAACCTGGCGAACCGAATAGACTAGCTGCCATGATGATTTGGTAGTAAAGCTACCATCTGATATAATCCTCCAAACAATGTGGTCCTGGACATCTGCATGTAGAGGTATGGCCCCTATCTGCTCCACTTTGTCAGAAGGAAGAGCTTGTAATAGTCATCCAAAATCCTATCCATTGTCATTAAAGAAATCACGCACCCTCATAAATGTGTGCTGCCTATGTGAGAATAGAGATGCTAACGTGGACTCGCCCATCTAACAGTCATGCCAAAAGAAAATCTGACTGGTTCCAAGGTGCCAAGCAATGTGTGGCTCGTTCCGTGGCCCCACTGATTTTAGTCTCTTCCAATTAGGAAAGGTCGAATAGGGAACGGCTATAAGTGAAGTGTGTGTCCCTGTGCAATACTTATCTAGTAAAAAAATGAGCCCAAAGTGACCTCTAAGAGCGGAACAACCAACAGAGCTTCATGGAGAAGGTGTCTACCATATCCTGTAATCTCCTAAAGCCTAGACTACCCTCATCAGGAGGAAGGCAAATCTTCTTCTAGCTTCTCCAATGTAAGCGCTGTGCCTGATCTTTAGAACCCCATAGAAATCGTGTAAAGATACTCTCAAGTTTCTTTAGCATTGCTTTAGGTGGCTGCATAATTTGAAGTAGATATAATGGTATGGAAGAAAGTATTGATCTCATCAAGGTAATACGACCCCCAGGCGATAATAATCATGAGGCCCAACCTAAGATCCTGTTCCTGACCTTTTAGGTAAGATCATCGTAGAGGAAGCTCCTCTTATTCTCCTTGAATAAGGGAACCTACAAGTGATTAGCTACTGGTGAAGTTTAAACCTAATCAAAATATTCAACCTTTTGATCTGGCTAGTGGATGTCCGTCTGGGTAGTATAAGATCGCTCGTCTCTATTCATCAACGTCCTAGAAACCCCCTCGTAGTGCTCCAAACAGTCTAAAACCCACTTGATAGACTATTTCTATCTGTTGGCAAAAATAATCAAATCATCAGCAAATGAGAGATGTGAGACTAGAGTACTACCTCTATGCCAGTAACACATGCTGGGATATTTTTGAAACTTTTATGTGAGTAGGTGTGAGAAGTAATCTACAGCTATGATGAACAAGGATGGTGAAATGGGATTACCCTGTCTGAGTCCTCGTGACGAGGGAAAGAAACCATATGGGTGGCCATTTAGGAGTACAGAGAAATGGCACATCGAAATGCATCTCTTGATCCTATAAATCCAAATGCATCCAATACAGAGTAAATGAAGTTCCAATCCATGCAATCGTATGCTTCAGTCATGTCTAATTTCAACATAGTGTTGCCTCCTCGCACTCTATCATCAAGAGTATAGAGCATCTCCTGAGCTAATAACACATTGTCACCAATCAGGTGGCTAGAGATGAATCCACTCTGTGGAGGAGAAATAATGCATGGCAGTAGTGTACTCAGCTAAGTGTTCAAAAGTTTAGTAATAATCTTATTGAACATCGTACATAAGCTGATGTAAAGTCAGTCCATCTACAAGCACCATTCTTTTTAGGGATCAAGACTATAGAAGTAGCAGTAAATCCCCGTGGAAGATGACCGTCGTCAAAGAAATCCAAGATTGCCTTGTATACCTCCTTCTGAATAATATCCCAACAATGCTGGAAGAACTTGGATGAGAACACATCTAGACCCGCAACATTGTCAACATCTATACTAAAGGTAGCCTTCCATACCTCATGAATTGAAGGGGGGTGGTTTAGAGCAATATTATCATCCTTCGTCAAAAGTTTGGGAATGACATCAGAACGAATGGGATACAAAGGCTATAGAGAGACAGATAAGAGACTCTGGTAGAATGCAACAATTGAAGTATGAATGTCAGTAGGGGTAGCTAAAACTTTCCCTTCCTATATCCTGATGGACCTGACATGCAACGTGATCCAGCGTCCCTGAACCATCGTATGAAAATATCGAGTATTGTGATCTCCCTCACATATCCATCGTGAACCAACCTTTTGCTTCCAAAAGCGCTCCTCATTAGATAGGTACTGATTCAAGGTTACCTGAGTATGATGTAGTGAACTGCGATGCTCCAATGTAGGATCATTGTCATATACTAACTCTGTCTCACCAACCTTATTCTCGGCATCCCGCACCCATTGGAAAATATCTCCAAACACTTGTCGATTCCACCAAGAGCCGTCATCCCTGTGAGATGAGTAAGGAGTGACCACTTTTGAGAGACAAAGGCTAGAAAATCAAGATGCTTGATCCAAACATTGAGAAATATAAACGGTCTAGGCCCCAAATCATCATCAGAATTCTACTAAAGGTGAGTGATCAGATGAAGTACGATTCAAATGCCTCACAGTAAGTTGTCGATAGAATGTTGTAGCTAAAGAATTAATGAGTACCTTGTCCAGTCTTTTTCTGCCCCGACCATTGGTCCAAGTGTACCGATTTCCAAGAAAACCAACGTCCTCCAACCCACAATCTAACATCATATCAGAGAAGCCAATAGTACCTTGATCACGAGTATTGTGACCAATATGATCACCATAATGTGTAATGATGTTAAAATCTCCCTCAACTTCAACTAGCCAAGGGTCGTCCATATCGAGGGAAATGTGGTGGAAACTTGCCCACAAATCCCTCTTGACAGCAACATTACACGAGGCAAGGACAGGAGTCAGATGGATGGGATGCACTAGTCTGGGATCTTTAATTCTAACGTGAAGGAACTAGGGATTATCAACAATAGTAGTAATGGTAGTCGCCACATCTAGAAAAGCTAAATCTTGTTCGACTCATTCTGAACTCCCGTGTTGAATCTCAGACATTACCAAATAAATGCAAACTTGTACTGACTGACAAAAGGTTCTAATATAACCAAGAGATAAACCTAATGGAGCTGAATAAGCCTTCTTAGTCATCGTCGAGTAGCTACACTAGCTACACCTCTTACATTCCATATGATGACACTCATAGGGATGGGAAATGTAAGGAGGTATCATGTGACTGATTCCTAATGATCCTCCTGCTAGGGTATGGAATATCAGTAGCCTGCGGGTGTTTTTTCCATATAACCTTGAGGAAACCATCTCTCTCTGTCCATCCAGCCAATCCAACCAAATCTTCAGTAGATGACCTACGGGACACACCCTGCTGGTGTACCTCAATATGTGCTGTGTTTTCTGTATCTGATTGTTCAGAATGCAGAGAATGAATAGAAGCCTCTATGTTCTGCTGACAAATGGGAGGACCAGAAGCATTAGTGCGGCCAGGTGTGGGACCTGGTAAATTTCTGACCATTGTAGTTGTACCTCTGATTCAACAAATACATGTGGTCACTGAATCATATCATGAGCCAAAGGTTCAAAGTAAGCATTGGAACTAGGAATGGCAATATGTGAAGGAGTCAAAGCTGATGTAGTGGAAGTCGAAGGGCTAAAACTGATCGGGACAATTGTAGTAGCAACTGACTAATCTGTTGGAGGAACAACTTGTGAAATAGCCAACTGAATGAGAGAAGTACTAAAGGGTGGATCTACACAACTATGGAGCAGAGCCTGAGTAACATTGTGTGAAGAGCAACTGAACTAATAGCTGGTGTAGTAATACTAACTATAGGAGGGACCTGCTAAGCAATTGTCTATCTCTGAGTATGTATAACACCTGGAACAGGTAAATCAAGACCAACTGTAGTAGGAACGGTCTGTGGAACATGGGCACCTGAAGTATTGGCATTCTACTATTTCCTCTGATCTCTACGAACTGGGGTCCTCCTCTGATGCGGTTTAGCCTCAACAACCTTTCCCTTACCATTATCCTTAGTCAAGATAACAAGCCGAGGAATAGGGTCACCAACTGGGATAGGAGGAGGTGCTACTGGTCCGGCTCCAAATTTACACTGATCTTTTGTGTGCCCAAAATGTCTACATCTATAATAAAATTTTGGCTTCTTTTCATATATAACTTCTTGCCAATACCTACCATGATTCTCTCTCTCAATCCAAATTCTGTCAGGAAGATCATAATCCAAATTTACTTCCACACAAACCCTATCCTCACTGGGACGACGAAGGTCAGATGTTGCCTCATCAATGTACAATGGCAAGACAATAGCTTTAGCAATAGCATATAGACTGGTCTTAGCCTAAAAGTGAATAGGCAGGAGAGAAAATGATACCTAGACTAGAGCAATTGGGTTTTCTTGCAATGGACTAAAACTCAGGGTCCATTTAGAGACTCACATGGGAGATCCATCAATATACCAAAAAGGTTTTAAAAACAAACGTGCATAGTTATCCTTATGTGCCAAACAAATTAAAATGTGTGTAGCATCAATTAAAAATTATCATGTACCTTAAGCATGGGTGGTTGTTGGTGTACAAATTTGCCAACAAGAATGAATTTATATACTCAGCTAGGATATCCTCATCTGCCTCCGTAAATAGAACTACAGGTTCACCATGATGAATGAAGGGGTACCTAGAGACCAACTTGTGATCCGCAAACTCTTATGGTGTTCTAAGGACATGAGTAAAGGACTTTTTTTGACTCCTCTCAGCCTAAGATACAACTGGTACATTACCAACTACTACAGCATAAGATTTAGGACTAGTGTGAGCATTGGTTGTAGCTGTAGTAGCCCGTGGAGTTGCACGTAGTGGTGGGAGCTGCCTACGTGTTGGAGGAGTGGTGTATTGGTAGTACGTTCAGTTTGAGACTTACTAGGTGCTAACATGGAGATCCCCAATGCTTTTCCATTCTCTAGAGCCACTTGATCAATTCTTGGCACTAAAAGATGATCAAAATAGTAGGTAGGGCTACCTCGACGTTTGTGCTACTTGGCACACTTCCCAATGTAAATTTTTTATCATATTTTGTCAGAGTGAAGGACTTTCCAAGGATTTTTGGGTATCCTGGATACAATAGCAGTGTCAAATCAGTTGAATTTTGTGTAGAAACAACAGTAATCACTGCTTCGATTTGCATGCCTTGAGGCACAAATTCTAATGCAGCATTTTGGACCAAATTGGAGATACTCCAAAAGGTTTTGGAGCCTAGGGAATCCAATGGTGAAGTCAATTTGACCAAATTTGTTTCAGAATTGGGAAAAATTGAGTCAACAGTTCGTTATGGATGAAGAGCAGTATTTGACCCCAAAATTTGGCAAACGGGGGCTGTAATTTCTGCAATTGAATGGTTACCTAATGTTGTGAATTTGATTTTTCCTAAGTTGATTTGAAGGTTAGGATCCAATGGAGCCTCGAATTGATAGAAGAAATGCAGCTTCATACAGTTGGACATTTCTTTATGCCAAATCTGAAATTATTTCATTCGACTGATGAATTGAACCAATTGATCCATGACCCATAGTGGTAGCAACATGAAATGAATGTTGGGGATGCAATTTTTGAATTAGGGCAGTGGATTAATGTTAATTGGAAGGGGTTTTGAGTTATCACCGCGTGCATATACATTCCCCGAAGAAGGTCAGCTCATAAGTTTGGAGAGATTCAACCAATTCTTCCACTTTAATAGAGTTTAAATCCTTACTCTCCTCTATCGTCATAACTTTAGGCTGACATTGCTCAGGTAAGGATCTAAAGATTTTTCTAACTATTTTAGACTCCGAGATTCTCTTATCTAAGTTGAAGTTAGAATTTACTATGTCATTTAGCCTCGCATAAAAGAGATCAAAGGTCTTATCATCTCTCATTCTAATTTCCTAAAACCAAGTGGTCAGCATCTGCAACTTAGAATTTTTAAAGACCTGAGTTTTCCTCATGTGTAGTCTGTAATATATTCCAAACATCTTTCGGAACCTCACACATGGATATTCACCTAAAAAGGTCAGGGAAAGTTGCCATAAAAAATGCATATAGCACTTTGCTATTTCAGTTGTACTCATCTAAGTTAGATTTCGACCAATTAGCAATGAGAATGAGGTAACAACTCCATTAACAGTGCTATAGGGGGTAGGCTAACCATTCTGAACGCTTAACCATATACACTCATCCATCGACTTCAGGAAAGCTCTTATTCTAACCTTGCAGTAAGCATAATTACTACCATCAAAACAATGCAGGATAGATAATGAGCTACTTATCTAGACAAATTAAGGTCAGGACATGTCTTTAGGCTCTGATACCACTTGAAATACCTCAAGTGCGCTAAGTTACCACTTTTGAAATACCAGATTAGATTATTTATTAGTTCGACCTTATGTGCGAAATTAATCTAATAAAAGAAACACGTCACTTTTTAATAGATTCTGGATGATTAAACATACAAGTCCAATTCCCTATGTTTGAATACCGTAGTTCCTAATATGGAAACAATAAATAACACCAATATTGTTAATGGAGAAACCCATCTAGGTAAAAACGTCGAGACTAAGCCACTTATCTCCACTATAGATAATGAATAGTACAGTTCGATGTTGTCTAGCCAACTCCACTATACTTTTCGATCTACTTCCTGTAATCTCCAAGATATTGTTGTCTCTTCCAAGTTCTCGATTTTGTACAATTATCTCTTCCAAGTAGATAACTAAGAATAACCAATTCTTGTTCTTATTCCTACACTTGTAGTCCAACCTTCCTCAATCTTCAGCAACCTCTGAAGTTCTAATTGAGAAAGTACATTCCTCGTTGCACAAAGGAAGTGGATGTTTTGGATTCAAGAATTTGATGTTTTCCCAAATATGTGGTTGTAGGATCTCAAGAATCAAAGGATTGAATCAAGGTTTGAATAAGCTTTTGATTACCAAAGGATTGATATGAATATGATACGTATATAAGGTACAATGAACAACCACCTTAGAAAATCGTGCAAGGCTTGGATATTTATAGTTAGGGATGTTTAGGTATTATAGGTTGTGTAAAACCATCCAAAATTGTGAACTAAGGACGAGCGGAAGATCTGTGGCTTGAGAGACGTGGCAACGACAAGCGAGCGAGAGGCAATATTTTTTCTCTCTCAAGTATTGTCATGGCGAGAGGTGAATGAAAATGTAGCATGTCTTCTTCCTTGTCCAAACTTGATCTCTAACTACAAGCTACCTTGTCCAACTATACATTATTGCTCCTAACTCTTTGACTTTTACACGTATTCAATTTAGTTCTTTTTGTTCACAAAATCGCCAATTTCAACATAAAACCTAATAGAAAGAAATTATTAAAATGGACTTTGAGCCCTATATCCATTGAATGCTTACGAATAGCAAAGTCATCAGAATGGCAGTCCACATTTTGAAACTGACAAGGACACAATAGTTATATATCATAACGGATGTTAAAATGATCCTAAATGTCACCTAGATCCCTCTTGCTAAGATTGGTGAAAATTTTCAAGGCTTCAACACTAACATTAAGGCTATCTAACTTACTCGAAGGTTTGTACACTGTCACGTATCTTAGCCCTAAGTTGGGAACTACTTTTTGACTTAAAAAGTTCTGGGTTAACTCCAAAACTAGAAGAATGAGGCAATACCTCAGTACGTAAAACTTCTTCTTCAGAAGAACTAGCACTAGAAGGGGTATCCTTGAGTCTATAACTTTCGGCCTCAGAGTCACGAGAAATATTTTAGGAATCACTTTGGGAAGAATATGTAATAAAAAATTACAAGCATAAGATAAAAGCAAAACACTTACCTAAAGAAAGTTTTTCAAAAAAGATAAATGGAAACAAGAAAGAGAATTACCGAAAAATAAATATAGCACCGTAAGCAAGAACAACAAATAAAAAGTAGGAAAGGTACTCATGAAAGAGAAGGATGTATTTATAGGTTCTGACGAGAAGTTTAAACTGTTGGATTATGTCAGTAATAATCATGGTCGTTCAAATTATTCTAGGTAATTACAACCATTGAATATTAAGGAGCAACTGAGGCAAGATTATGTGTAGTCAACATGAGCATTAAATCCATGTAGGCCACCGACCTAGGAATGCACAATAGGCCCAATAGTGCATGCAAAAAACTGATATAATTGTTGTGTACCCCCTCAACATGGTATCTGTTAGCTGCAACAAATAAAGAGAAATATGTTCAGATAATGTTGTATGTAAGTTCCCAGCTCAATAATAAAATAAAACACAATAAGTTCTAGATTTAATATGAATAATAGAATCAAACATTGGGACTATCTGTTGAATAAAAAAACGTATCTGAGAGCTCACCCACCCTTAGGAGAAGTCTAAGAGTGCAAGGACAAATAGAAGGTAAAAGGCTCGCAAAGGAAACATGCAAACTATCCCCTTTCATGGTGGCAAAAGTCATTATTTAAATACCTATGGAAAAATCTGAAAAACATGACTTCTAAGCCAATGAATAAAATGCGAATGGATAACAAAATTAGTTGCCAATCTACCACTAAATGATCCCCATTTGTCATAAAGCTCCCAAAAAACTCATAAATAATCCCACCTAAGAGATGCAAGAGAAAGAATAAAAAAAGATTTCCCTCCTTAATAGTCATTTTGCATCTTACTCCTATTTGAACATCAAGTTTAGATAGTTTAGTTGGAGAAAATCCTACGTGAGAGAAATTTAATGATTATAATTTTTACAGTCAACACCCATCAATTCCTATTCACAATTTTATATATTCTAATGAATTGTTTGTTTAATATAAGAATTACATATTATTTCAATTAAATAAATTGCATGATTATATTAAATAATTATTCTTGTGCACATATCCACCTATCAATTCCAATTGGTAAACTACCACATTTTCTTGAATTTATTGTTATGTATAGATTTTAATCACTACAATGTGCATATTCAATTTTTTATATTCGATTTGGTAATTCTTCACAGCATAAAATATTTTATTTATTATATTTGATTAATATGTTTAATTTCCTATTGCTCCCTACGAAGCACAATGTTATATTATTCTTAAAGAATATTTCCTACTCATTATCATGTCAATATTTTAGACTAATATTGATATTGCTCTAAAAGAAATATACTTTTATATAAAATTAATATTCTTGAAAATTGCACAAATATTCAATGATGTTTATGCTTTTGAAGAAATATAATTAAAATTATATTTACTTTAAACGTATATAGTGTTGATGTTTTCGAATAAATACTACCTACATTATATCAATATTTCAAAAGAACATTATTTAAAAACTTCAGAAGATTCAATATTGCATTATGTGGGAGAATAAAATTTTATTTTTTATTGTAATTTATATTCTAGTAAATTAAAGAGAAATATATTAAGTTTCCGTGATTGATATTATATTGATATTGGTACAATTGAAAATTTCAAACACTGTACAGACCAGAAATTCAATTATTAAATATATTATTTTTTGGCATGACCAGTTGGACCATAACATGATCAACAATAATGCAAAATGTAGAATTGAAATGGACATTCAACGAATAATCAAAAGATTCTTAAATCCAATGAACTCCTATATTATGTTTGTTCTCTTTATAAAAAATTGGTCATTAACAATCACTTTCTAAAAGATTGACTGAATTTTCTATATTTTTTAAAATTAATTAGGTAATATATAGGGCTAGTCATCCTCTATGTTGACTATCTAGATATTATTTTTATCTAATAGATATGATATGCCTACTAGATGATTATATGGTGTTCGAAAAGTTGTAAAATTATTGCTCAAGTTTTAAATTATTATACGTATAGTTTTTAGATTATACAATTGAGACAGTGTGTCTTTTTAATACTAGGGAGACTAAATCTTAACCTTTTAATAAGTATTAGTTGCGATGACGATAAATAGTTTAACATTACTATTTGTTAAGTACATTCAAATTGATTTCTAAATTATTAATATTGAGAACAAAGTGCTTCATATACCAGCTTTAAATGCTCTAGATCGAATTGACGTCTTGAAAGGAAAATTCTTTAATATTATATTTGATATATTTATAACATGCCTCAAGGTTGAATATATTCTTTCCATTCTAAGACAAAAATCTCAGAAAATGGAGCAAATAAGGAATATAGCCCCATTTAGGAGGAATTTACTCTTCGAGAACATATAGTCATAACTAATTATAAAACCCAGAAGAGGTTCAAGTATTTGAAATATTGAAAGTGGAGATATCTAAATAATTATGTCGTTATGAAAAAAAATAGAATCAACAAGAATAAATTGTCAACGATACTTTTGTATATGATTTACTGCTTCATATTATTATTAACAAGGACATTGAAATAAATTAATTGAAGAATCTCTATTGAACAAATAATTTGACCAAATAAAATAACACAATCCTAACAAAATTGAATTTATTTGAGAAACTTGAAGTTTCTGGACTTGTTATCCGAAAATCTAAATGTGTGTACTTATGCGAAAAGGAAATGAAAAAAATAAGTCGTAATATGAATTGCACGAATCTCAACATAGTGAATTTCACAAAAACCATGATGGATACAATTCCCAGTCTATACTGTTATCTTGACAATGCATGAAATTTGAAATACAATTATAATCAACTCATCAGGCATGATTATCAATGTTATCTTTGAAAGATTTTATATGCTCGAAACAAATAATTTTAGTGATAGTATCGTTAGAGGAATAAATATGTGTTGTACATTCTTTCTTTATCAAGATTTTGCCCCATTGGATTTTCTAACAAATTTTTTAATGATGCAACTTTTGTGACAAATTCAAAGGAATAATGCACTATAGGATTTTCCCACATAATTTTTCCTAATAAGGTTTTAACGAGACATATTCGTTATGTAATAAATCTCCATAACCTACAAAATATTTATTTTAAAAATACTATTTTTATATGTATATAAGACTTTTGAAGAGAGCAACAAGAGCTATTTTTTGAATTATCATGTTACTACAGTTACCATCGGTTGATTAGTATCTCATATGAAGACGGTATTATTTTAAGACTATACAAGACACACATGAGACATACTTCACCATAAATTGTGATATTAAGATATTGCCGTACAAGATATGAATGAATTCATTGATGTATTCTTTTTTCCTAACTTAAATTGTGTCCCATTGAATTTTCTTGACAATATTTTAAAGAGGTGGTATTTTACTATTTCAATTTCGTTATAATTATTTGTTCTCTTTTTTCCTTTGTTTGGTATTTTTATCCACTTTATTTTTACCAGACTAGATTTTTAATGAGGCAATTATTGTATAAATAATCAACAAAGGGAGAGTGTTGTAACGCAGTGAGATAATAATTGATGATTATTTAGTTCTACGATGATATAGTTCTATGATGATATATAGATAAGTCTTATCGTGCCTATTAGAGTTTATTCTCCTTCAATTGTAACTCTCTCTTTGCACCCTATAAATACAGGATTTTGATTCTCAATAAAATATAGACTTAAGGTTTAACTCTCTATTTTCTCTCTTATATGTCTCTTTTGTTCCTTTAGTTTTATAACACTCAACTTATTATAACGTTGAAATCATTAGCACTTGTATAGATCGACTCATGTGGACTGCTCAACTTTAGAGGTCTATAGATTACCTGTAATTTACATTTGCTTTTTTGTATGGGAAGCAACACTTTCCCATTTTTTGGCTTTCCAGTTATTTTTTTACATTTGTTGCCTTGTTTGCATTTAGGAGGTCGGGTTGGCTCCAAGATGAAATGCAATGTGTGGTTCTACACGTGGCCCAACTAACTTTAAACTCTTTCAGATAAGAGAGGCTGAACGGAAACTACGGAAAGTGATGGATGTGTCCAAAAACAATATTTGCCCTGTAAAAACTAAGCCCAAAGATATCCTTGAGATTGAAACAACCACGTTCAGGCTTGCTTGGAAGTTTTATTTTCTTCCTCGATTTTGGATGGTATTGTTATGAGGGGTTAAGGAAAATCGATGCTTGCTATTTTTCTGCATCATTTTTGAATAGTTGAAAAGATATCCAAAATCGATGTATTATGATTTTGACCATTTGTCTCAACCCACCAATCCGTCGATTTTGATCATTTTTCATATTCCCTTCTAATTTTATCCTTTAAAAAATAATTATTTTCAACCGGCATATATTGTTAAAACTAACTTCTAAATAAAAATATAATAACTGAAAAAATTGTTTATAATCAAAAAAATTATTTTATAATTAAAAAATTTACTTATAAGTAAAAATATAACTATAACATAACAATTACTTTTTGTAAAAATATATCTATAAAGTAAAAAATACTAATAAGATAAAAATTCGCTTGCAAAAAAAAAAGTTACTTATAAGCAAAAAAATTACTTATATGTAAAAATTATTTAAAATTTCAAAATTAACCTATAATTATAAAATTTACTCATAAGCAAAAAATACTAGCTTAAAGTTTTGAGTAAATATGTAAATTTTTAGTTAAATAATAACTTATATGTAAAAAAAAAAAAATGACTTACACCTATGAATTAAAAAAAACTCATATAAAAAAAACTTTTTCACTAAAGGTCATATATTTATTTTATTCGTTTAAAAAACTTACAGAAACAATGTATACTAAACTCTCAATGGTGGTTGGAATCTTTTAAAAATCCCAACTAAAATTACTCAAAATCAATCTGCTCATAGACAGGTTTGATCTCTTAAAAACCGATACTTAGTTTATGCTACGTACAAGGTGACGTGGTATGCTACAAAAGGTGGTGTAATCAATTTTGTAATCAACCATTTTCTCCCACTACTTGTTGTAGTGAACTATGTCATCCGAGTGCTTAGCATAAGTTAAGTACCGATACTTAGAAGATCAATCATGCGTTCATAAATGCTCAAAATTGATATTTTTTAAAAACGCCCATAATCGATACATAAAACATCCAAGTAGGCCCTTTGTTTCTACTGCACCTTACAGTACCCTCTATACCAATATGGTCAATTTTAAGGCAAGGTGAATTTTTTTTTTCTTTCCTATATATCTTAGTTTGTAGTTGATTTGATCCAAAATTAGGTCATTAAGGATATATGTGTTAAGGATAAGAGAGACGCTCTTGCTATCTAATCTACTAAGGGCTCATTTGACGTAACTTTTGCTTTTTGTACAAGGGTTTTTGGAGAAGGTTGCCTTTTACTTAGATACTAGTTTTTAAAAGCACTTCGTATTTTGAAAGTGTTTTGAGAGAAAGCTATATTGCATTAGCTTCCTTTAATAACTATTCTAACGTTGTCATAAAATTAGCCAAGCGAGTTCAAAAGCAGTTTTTAGATCTCAAAAACTTATTTTGACTTTTAAAGAGTCATACCAAATGAGCCCTGAGCTCATCCAAGAAATGCTCATTTTCACCTCATATCTTCGCATCGTCAATAGAAGCTTATTTTTCAGTGGTTTCTATCGCAAGTGACCATACCATGAACAAGTAATATTTTGGATCTATGACTTCGGAAGATTGTTTCCCTCAAATACTATTATTTAACATTTAATTTATTATTTCTAACTCGTAATTTAAAAAGAAAAAAGAAAAAAAGAAAGTAGAAGTAATTTGGTTAATCACCTGAATTCTGTATTTTTACTCAACTTATCTAAAAGTGAAAGATCTAATTAAATTAGAGTTTTACTTGTAAATGAGAATGTTACACCTAGTTATTACCTTTTAATTTGCATATAAAGATTCGTTTCTAATATGGTATTCGATCAAATTTTTCTTAATTGATGAGTTATTTATCTTGAGTTCAAATTAATCATATCTAACTAAGTCAATTCAACTTATCTCTCTGTGAATTCATATAAACCTCTACCATTTTATCCAAATTTCAGAATTTTATTACGTGGTCAAAATCTATAACTTACATCTCGGTCCGTTAAATTCACAAATCAATTCAATAATGGAGAATTATCTCATTGTGTTAAGAATTGTAAGTAAAATCAACACATAAAGGATTAAAATAAATGAATCTTGAAAATTGAATCTAAAGGATCACACTAGATCATTAAATTGTTGCCCTAATTATTAATTTAGCTACTTATAATGATTAGAGGAAAGTGACTTTGAAAGTAATTAGATGAACTGGATACCTAAATTTATGTATTTTTTAAAATTATTTTAGGACTAAAAACTCGGTATTGGACGAGAACAAATGAAAATGAAGAATAATAGAGCCAAGAAAAGATCAAAATTGGGCATATGATGCAAATTGTGGACCAAAGAGTCGTGTTCAAAAGTCAAAGGACCTCAATTACAATATCTAAGTACTCAATTCAAACAAGAAAGAAGATATATGGACCAAATTGCAAAATTAAAATATAAATTCCAGCAATTTGAATAAGTCTAATTGGACTAAAATTATGGTCCCTATCCACTTGAGAAGAGCCTAAACCATGTGAATCTTTCCCTTGCTTTAATAAAAATAGAGATAATTGTAGCAGAAGCCTTAAACATCTGAAACATTGGCAGACTTTTTCCAAACCTATGATTTGTTGCAGTCGTAATCCCTAATCTTTCTAAACATTGCATCTAAGGCCCTTTTGGACTATTTTTATCCAAATTCTGTCAGTTGAAATAAAAAATGATTTTGACTACATTTTTACAATTTTTAAGGGACAAAATGGTAACTTTACATTAAAATCAAGATAAAAAGTTAAAAATAAAATTGGTCTTCTTCCTTATCCCACCTCGAATCTATCCTCACCCTACAACTGAAATGGGGACGCTGTTGTTCGTTTGAACAAGAAGGGTGCCAAACTTTGAGTATGAAATTGAGGCAATTGATGAAACTAGAATGTTACCAAAGGCCATAGGGACCTGATAAAGACTATATTGATGTCAATTGGTTGATTCAATGTCAAGTGAGATAAGAATTGATGCAGGGAGATTCGAGTTCGCGACTGCCAGATCTCAACCTTAGAACGAAATGGTGCATTATTAGTTAATTTTAGGTCATAATCTTGATCGTCTGGATGAGAGCTACCTGTCGATGGTGATGTGTGACAGTAGATGACGCCGAAAAAAGGTTTTTTGGTGAATTTTTATCTGATCTTTATTAGTTATCGAAAAAGTGAATTAAGTGCTGGTAATGGTGACAGCTACAATTACACTTTGTGTGTGGATGTTGGCGTCAACAACCATCGACGATTTGCTTTGGCGTTGAGGGTTAGAAATGAGAAGAATAATTTTGGTTTAGGTTGATCTGGAGTGAGGGTTTGTTGTAGGATGGGTAGATTTGGGGTGGGTTAGGGAAGAAGACCAAATTTTTTTCTTTTTTTTTTTAATTTTTTATTTTGATGTAAAGTTACCATTTTGCCCATTTAAAAATTGTTAAAATGTTGCCAAAACAATTTTTTTGGTCAACTGACGAAATTTTAGATGATAACCGTCCAAAAGAGCCCCAGATTCAACATTTGGAAAGGTTAGGGATGATGGCTACAACAATTCAAAGGTTTGGGAAAGTCTGCTAGTATTTCAAAGGTTTGAAGCTTCTACTGCAGTTAGCCCATAAAAATATCTTAGCTTGATACACAATTAGGAATGAAAAGTACAATAATGTTAAATAAAAATCATTATTTATCTTTTCAGTTCACTATAATATATATGTATGTATGTATGTATGTATAAAGTAGGTTAAATGAGTACTAAGTGTAGTCATTTCTAATAGCTAAAGCTTTTTAGTGTAGTCATTTCTAATAGCTAAAGCTTTTAAGCAAGATGATTAAACACTAGAAAAGAAAAATTATATACTATTAAAGAATTAGCATAAGATTATATTTTTGTATTACACGGACCTTATCTGATAAGAAATAATTGGAACAAAATTACAACATAGTCTTACATTAAATATTTATAGTGCAAACGTTTAAGGCATTTTCCTATTCATAGTATTGAACATGATTAGACACTAGAATAAACTAAAGTACCATTTAATATTGTACTCTCCAACTTACTAGACATAACATAACAACACCTTGGACAATGCTATGACTTGTATTCCCGAACCCTGAATCTTTATTTGGGGGCTTTGACATTTTATTAAGTTTCAAACCATTTTGATTATCAACCGAATCGTGTGTCCAATGAGTAGGAGAACTATGGTGCCAAGCCATATCAAAACTTTATAATCCTGACTGTTTTCTCTATCTATGGTGTTAATACAGATATTGAGAAGAGATAAGTCAATGCAATTGCTGTAATTGAAATCCAAGTGATTGCCATCAAAATCCACATTAATATTCTCCTCCTTAAAGGTAAACCACTCATCAACAATAATAAGATATTGGGTGATGCAATGAGCCTTGTTATATAAGCAATCAAGAACTCTCCATATCTTGTCAGATAATTGTGAGTGAAAGTGGATTCTCTTGACCTTGTGAGTATCAGATACTGATACAAGTCTAGCCTGTGAATCAACTATATTATTATCCTTCCATACTCCGCTCGGAGGTTGACTCCAACTTGAAATGCCATAGTTACAATCAAAGAGCCACTACTATTAATGCACTTCGTTTTTTCTCCAACCAATCATCTCTCTATTTAAACATACTTTTTCTACTGTTCTTTTTCAAGTTTGTGGATAGGTCTAGGTGTTCAAAGGACAAATTCAAGCCTGGACTTGTTATATTATGATTAATTTGGACAAATTAATTGTTTTCTGTTCATACAAATGCTCTAGCACGTTTCAGAGATTCTTCAATTTCTTCATCCCTCACATGTCTTCAATTACGGATCAAAACATCCATTGCTTCATCCCACAAAGATTCTTAGCATTAAATTTTGTTATAGACTCCATAAGAAAAAAGTTAACTATCTGTAGATATTTCAAAATTGGGATAATTGCGGCAAAAGTCCCAAACCTTTAAAACTTTAACTGACTTTCCCTAAACCTTTAATTTATTATTGATGTCACACCTAACCTTAATGTTGCATCTGAGGCCCTTATGAATGATTTTTATCTAAAATTCAGTCGGTTGACCCAAAAAATGATTTTGATAACATTTTAACAATTTTTAAGGGGCAAAATTGTAACTTTACATTAAAATCAAAATAAAAAACAAAGGAAAAATAAAATTGGTCATCTTTCTTAACTCGCCCAAATCCACCCCCACCCCTACAACTGAAACGGAGATGCTATTGTTCGTTCACACAAGAAGGCTGGCAAACTTTGAGTCTGAAATTCAAGCGATTTCCAGAGCAATTGAAGAAATTTGAATGTTACCAAAGCTCATAGGGATTTGATGAAGGCTCGGCTGATGCCAATTGGTTGATTCAGTGTCGTGTGAAACAAGAATTGATGTGGGTAGAATCGATTTTGGACTGTTAGATCTGTTAGATCAACCCTAGACCGAAATGGTACATTATTGATTAATTTTTGGCCATAATCTTAATTGTTTAGATGAGAGCTACTTGAAGGTGGTGGTTTACGACTGTGGGCATCGTCGGAGATGGGTTTTTGGGTAGATTTTTAGCCAATTCTGTTTGTCAAAAAACAACCTCACTTGTATGGTTGTCGCTTCACAGGATGTTGGCTCCCTAGGAAAATCAAAATAACAAAGGCATAATGTATCGAGAGGCCCACTCTTTGCACTCAAGCTCAAGCATTTACTTTTCGAGTTAGAGACAAATGTCTTGGGCTCCGCAGAGAGCCTATTATTATTTATTTATTGAAAAATGAATATGAGTGCTAGCGGTTACAATTATGTGCATGTGTGGGTGTTGGCGTTGACAATTTAGTTTGGTACTGATGGTG
Organism: Olea europaea var. sylvestris; assembly: GCF_002742605.1. Taxonomy (NCBI): domain Eukaryota; kingdom Viridiplantae; phylum Streptophyta; class Magnoliopsida; order Lamiales; family Oleaceae; genus Olea; species Olea europaea. The sequence goes on along the minus strand of NC_036259.1, from coordinate 4,334,655 downwards.
AGAAACGAGTAAAATGATTTTAGTTTGGTTGAATTAAAATAAGGATTTGTTGTGGGATGGGATGGATTTGGGATGGGTTAGGGAAGAAGACCATTTTTATTTTTCCTTTTTTTATTTTTGATTTTAGTGTAAAGTTACCATTTTACCCCTTTAAAAATGGTTAAAATGTGGTCAAAATCATTTTTTTGTCAACTGACAAAATTTTGTATGAAAACCGGCCAAAAGAACCTCAAATGCAACGTTTGGAAAAGGTTAGGAGTGATAGCTGCAACAATCAAAGTTTTTGGGGAAGTCTATTAGTGTTTCAAAGGTTTGGAGCTACTGCTGCAATTATCTTATAAAAATATCTTGGTATGACACACAATTAGGAATAAGAAATGAAATAATGTTTAAATAAAAATCATTATTTATCTTTTCAGTTCACTATAATGTTGAGGCTCTATGCGATCACTCAACTCGTGCACCCTCAAGGTCACCACTATCCATGTATTAAAAGAAAGTAGTTTAAATGAATACTAATTGTAATCATTTCTAGTAACCAAACACAGTGAAACATTATATATTATTAAAGAATTAGCATAAGATTATATTTGTGTATTAAACAGACCTTATCTGATAAGAAATACTGGAACAAAATTACATCATAGTCGTATATTAAATATTTACAGTACAAATGTTTACGATGTTTTCCTATTCATAGTATTGAACATGATCAAACACTAGAATAAACTAAAGAACCATATAATATTGTACTATCCAACTTACTACTATGACATAACAATACTTTAGGCAGTGCTAAAACTTGTAACTATTGAACCTTGAATCCATTTTCTCGACCTCTGACATTTCATTAATTTTCGTACCATCTTGATTATCAACCGAATTGTGTGTCCAATGAGTAGGAGAACCATTATGCCAAGCCATATCAGAACTTATAATCCTGACCATTTTCATCTCTCCGTCCCTGGTGTTAATACAGATATTCAGAAGAGATAAGTCAATGCAAGTGCTGTAATTGAAATCCAAGCGATCACCATCAAAATCCACATAAATATTCTCCTCCTTAAAGGTAAACCACTCATCAACAAAAATATGATACTGGGTGATGCAATGAGTCATGTTGTATTAGCAATCTGGAACTCTCCATAGCCTGTCAGATAATTGTGAGTGAAAGCAGATTCTCCCAGCCTTATACTCTATCAGATACTGATACGAGTCTAGCGTGTGAATCAACTGTATTATTATCCTTCTATACTCCACTTGGGAGGTTGACTCCAACTTGAAATGCCATAGTTGTAATAAAAAAAGCCACTCATTTTTTCTCTGACCAATCCTTTTTCTATTTGAACATACTTTTTCTACTTTTCTTTTTCATGTTTGAGAACAAGTCTAGGTGTTCAAAGGAAAAATTCAAGCTTGGACTAGTTACATTATGATTAATTTTGACTAAAGAATTGTTTTCCGTTGATCCAAATGCTCCAGCACGTTTAAGAGATTCTTCAATTTCTTCATCACTCACATGTCTTCGACTACGGATCAGAACATCCATTGCTATCATCCCACGAAGATTCTGAGCATTAAATTTTGATACAGACTCCATAAGCCAAAAGTTAACTGTCTGTAGATATTTCAAAAGTGGGATAATTGCAACAGAGGGTCCAAACCTTTGAAACTTTAGTAGACTTTCATCCAAACCGTTGATTTATTGCAATCGTCACCTCTCAACTTTCCCAAATGTTGCATCAAAGGCCCTTTTGGATTTATATCTAAAACTCCATCAGTTGACAAAAAATGAATTTAAAAACATTTTAACCATTTTAAGGGATAAAATGGTAACTTTACATTAAAATCAAAATAAAAAACAAAGGAAAAATAAATATGTTCTTCCCTAACCCACCAAAATCCATCTCCATTCCCACAACTGAAATGGAGATGCTACTATTCGTTTGCAAAATAAGGGTGCCAAACTTTGAGTCAGAAATTTGGGCAATTTCCTAAGTAATTGAAGAAATTTCAATGTTACCAAAGGCTGTAGGGATTTGATTAAGACTCGACTGATGCCAATTGGTTGATTCAATATCGTGTCAAACAAAAATTGATGAGGGGAGATCTGTTAGATCAACCTCAAAACAAAATGGTGCGTTATTGGTTAATTTTAGGCCATAATCTTGATTGTCTGAATGAGAGCTACCTGTAGGTGGTGGTGCGCGACTGTGGGCATCACCGAAGATGGGTTTTCGGGTGGATTTTTAGCCAATTTTTATTATTTATTTATTTGTAGGAAAAACAAATATGAGTGCAGGCTGTGGTGGCGATTACAATTGTTGTGCATGTGCGGGTGTTGGTGTCAACATCCGTCAACAATTTATTTTGGCACCAATGGTGAGAGGCGAGTAAAATGATTTTGGTTTGGTTAATTTTGGGTTAGGATTTATTGTGAGATGGGGTGGATTTGGAATGGGCCAGGGAAGAAGACCAATTTTATTTTTCCTTTTTTTTATTTTTTTATTTTAGTATAAAGTTCCCATTTTGCCCATTTAAAAATTGTTAAAATGTGGTCAGAAACATTTTTTTTGGCACAGAAATTTGGATGAAAACTAACCAAAAGGGCCTCAGATGCAATGTTCGAAAAGGTTAAGAGTGTAGCTGCAACAAATCAAAGGTTTGAGAAAAGTCTGCTAGTGTTTTAAAAGTTTGGGGCTTCTATTGTAATTATCCCTTAAAAACATCTTGGTATGATACGCAATTAGGAATAAGAAATACAATAATGTTTAAATAAAAATCATTATTTAACTTTTCGGTTCCCTATAATGCTGAGGCTTCGTGCAATCGCTCAACTCGTACACCCTCAAGGTCACCACTGTCCATGTATTAAAAGAGAGTAGGTTAAATGACTACTAATTGTATTCATTTCTAGTAGCCAGAGTTTTTAAGCAAGATGACTGAACACACTCTGAGACATTATATAGTATTAAAAAATTAGCATAAGAATGTATTTCTATATTACATAGACCAGATCTGATAAGAAATAATTGGAACAAAATTAAAACACGATTATACATTAAATATTTACAATACAAAAGTTTAAGTCATTTTCTATTCATAGTATTGAGCATGATCAGACACTAGAATAAAAAAAAGTACCATTTAGTATGGCACTCTTCAACTGACTAGACATAACATAACAACAAATTAAACAATGACATGACTTATTCTCGAACCCTTGATCCTTTTATCGGGCTCAAACATTTTTAACTTTCATACCATCTTGATTATCAACTGAATTGTGTGTCCAATGAGTAGAAGAACCATGATGCCAAGGCACATCAAAACTGATAACCCTAACCATTTTCCTCTCTCTGTCCCTGGTGCTAATATAGATATTGAGAAGAGATAAGTCAATGCAGCTGCTATAATTGCAATCCAAGTGATCACCATCAAAATCCACATAAATATTCTCCTCTTTAAAGGTAAACTACTCATCAACAATAATATGATACTGGGTGTTGCATTGAGTCCTGTTGTATTAGCAGTCAAGAACTATCCATAACCTGTAGGATAATTGTGAGAAAAAGTGGATTCTCCAGCCTCATGAATATCAGATACTAATACGGGATAACAGTGTGAGACAAACATATAATTATCCTACCATACTCCACTTTAGGGGGGGTTTACTCTAACTTGAAATGTCATAGTTGCAATCAAAGAAGCCACTACTATAAATGCACTTCGTTTTTTTCTCCAACTAATCATCTTTCTATTTGAACATATTTTTTCTACTTTTCCTTTCCATGTTTAGGGACAGGTCTAGGTGTTTAAAGGAAAAATTCAAGCTTGGATGAGTTATATTATGATTAATTTTGACTAATGAATTGTTTTCGGTTGATTCAAATGCTCCAGCACGTTTAGGAGATTCTTCAATTTCTTCATCACTCACATGTCTTCGACTACGGATTAGAACATTCATTACTATAATCCCACGAAGATTCTGAGCATTAAATTTTGTTACAGACTCCATAAACCAAAAGTTAACAGTCTGTAGATATTTCAAAATTGGGATAATTGCAAGGAAGCCTCAAACCTTTGAAACTTTAGCAGACTTTCTCCCAAACCTTTGATTTATTATAGTCGACCCTCTTAACTTTCCCAAATGTTGCATCTGAGGCCATTTTGGATGATTTTTATCTAAAATTCCGTCAGTTGACCAAAAAGATGATTTTGACAACATTTTAACAATTTTTAAGGGATAAAATGGTAACTTTACATTAAAATAAAAAATTTAAAAGAAAGGGGGGAATCAAATTGGTCTTCTTCCATGACCCACCCCAAATCCACCATATCTCACAACAAATCCTAACCTAAAATCAACCAAACCAAAATCATTTTACTCGCCTCTCAACATCGGCGCCAAAATAAATTGCCGACGAATGTCGACACCAACACCCACACATGCACCACAATTGGAATGTTACCAAAGGTCGTAGGGATCATGTTAAGACTCGACTGATGCCAATTGGTTAATTCAATGTCGTGTCAAACAAGAATTGATGAGGGTGGATCAACCTAAGAACGAAATGGTGTAATATTGGTTAATTTTAGGCCATAATTTTGATAGTCTGGATGAGAGTTACTTGTCGGTGGTGGTACGCGACCGCGGGAATAGCCTGAGATGGGTTTTCAGGTAGATTTTTAGCCAATTTTTATTATTTATTTATTTATTGGAAAAATGAATATGAGTGCTGGCAGTGGTGGCGATTACAATTGTGGTGCATGTATGGGTGTTGGTGTCAACATACGTTGACAATTTATTTTGGCGTCAATGGTGAAGGACGAGCAAAATGATTTTGGTTTGGTTGATTTTGGGTTAGGATTTGTTGTAAGATGGGGTGGATTTGAGGTGGGTTAGGGAAGATGACCAATTTTATTTTCCCTTTTTTTAATTTTTATTTTAGTTTAAACTTGCCATTTTTCCCATTTAAAAATTGTTAAAATGTGGTCAAAACATCTGTTTTGGTCAACTGACGAAATTTTGGATGAAAATCGGCCAAAAGGGCCTTAGATGCAACGTTCGAAAAGGTAAATAGTGACAGCTGCAACAAATAAAAGGCTTGGAAAAAGCATGCTAGTGTTTCAAATGTTTGGGACTTCTACTGCAGTTATCCCATAAAAACATCTTGGTATGATACGCAATTAGGAATAAGAAATACAATAATGTTTAAAAAGAATCATTATTTATCTTTTCGGTTTGCTATAATGCTGAGTCTTCGTGCGATCACTCAACTCGTACACCCTCAAGGTCACTACTATCCATGTATTAAAAGAAAGTAGGTTAAACGACTACAAAATTGTAATCATTTCTAGTAGCCAAAGTTTTTAAGCAAGATGACTGAACACACGTTGAGACATTGCATACTATTAAAAAATTAGCATAAGAATATATTTGTGTATTACACAGACCTTATCTGATAAGAAATAATCGAAACAAAATTACAACACAATCGTACATTAAATATTTGTAGTGCAAATGTTTAAGGCATTTTTCTATTCATAGTATTGAGCATAATCATACACTAGAATAAACAAAAGTACCGCTTAATATTGCACTCTTCAACTGACTAGACATAACATAACAACACCTTAAACAGTGATATGATTTATTCCCGAACCCTTAATCCTTTTATCGGGCTCGAACATTTTTTAACTTTCATACCATCTTGATTATCAACCGAATCGTGTGTCCAATGAGTAAGAGAACCATGATGCCAAGCCATATCAAAACCAATAATCCTGACCATTTCATCTATATGTCCCTAGTGTTAATACAGATATTGAGAAGAGATAAGTTAATGCAACAGCTGTAATTGAAATCCAAGTGATCACCATCAAAATCCATATAAATATTTTCCTCCTTACATTAAAATAAAAAATTTTAAAAAATGGGGAAAATAAAATTGGTCTTCTTCCCTAACCTACCCAATTTCACAACAAATCCAAACCCAAAATCAACCAAACCAGAATCATTTTACTCGTCTCTCACCATCGGAGCTAAAATAAATTGCCGACGGATGTCGACACCAAGACGCACACAAGCTCCATAACTGGAATGTTACCAACGGCCATAGGGATCAGATTAAAACTCAATTGATGCCAATTGTTGAGTCAATGTCGTGTCAAACAAGAATTGATGAGGGGAGATTTGAGTTCGCGACTGTTAGATCCGTTAGATCAACCTTAGAACGAAATGGTGCATTATTGGTTGATATTAGGCCATAATCTTGATTGTCTGGATGAGAGTTATCTGTCGGTGGTGGTACGCAATGGTGGGCATCGCCTGAAATGGGTTTTCTATAGATTTTTAGCCAATTTTTATATTTATTTATTTATTGGAAAGACGAATATGAATGCTGGCAGTGGTGGCAATTACAATTGTGGTGCATGTGCGGGTGTTGGTGTCGACATCTGTCTGCAATCTATTTTGGCGCCGATGGTGAGAGATGAGCAAAATGATTTTTCTTTGGTTGATTTTGGGTTAGGATTTGTTGTGAGATGGCATGGATTTGGGGTGGGTTAGGGAAGAAGACCAATTTATTTTCTCTTTTTTTAGTTTTTTTTATTTTAGCGTAAAGTTACCATTTCGCCCCTTTAAAAATTGTTAAAATGTGGTCAAAAATAATTTTTTTTGGTCAACTAACGGAATTTTGGATGTAAACCGACCAAATATTTTTTAACTTTCATACCATCTTGATTATCAACCGAATCGTGTGTCCAATGAGTAGGAGGACCATGATGCCTAGCCACATCAAAACTGATAACCCTAACCGTTTTCCTCTCTCTGTCCCTTGTGCTAATACAAATGTTGAGAAGAGATAAGTTGATGCAACTATAGTAATTGCAATCCAAGTGATACCATCAAAATCCACATAAATATTCAAGTTCACGACTGTCAAATCCGTTAGATCAACCTTAGAACGAAATGGTGCATTATTGGTTGATATTAGGCCATAATCTTGATTGTCTGGATGAGAGCTATCTGTCGATGGTGGTACGCAATGGTGGGCATCGCCTGAAATGGGTTTTCTATAGATTTTTAGCCAATTTTTATATTTATTTATTTATTGGAAAGACGAATATGAATGCTGGCAGTGGTGGCGATTACAATAGTGGTGCATGTGCGGGTGTTGGTGTCGACATCTGTCTACAATCTATTTTGGCGCCGATGGTGAGAGATGAGCAAAATGATTTTTGTTTGGTTGATTTTAGGTTATGATTTGCTGTGAGATGGCATGGATTTGGGGTGGGTTAGGGAAGAAGACCAATTTATTTTCTCTTTTTTAATTTTTTTATTTTAGTGTAAAGTTACCATTTTGCCCCTTTAAAAATTATTAAAATGTGGTCAAAAATATTTTTTTGGTCAACTAACGGAATTTTGGATGAAAACCGGCCAAATATTTTTTAACTTTCATACCATCTTGATTATCAACCGAATCGTGTGTCAATGAGTAGGAGAACCATGATGCCAAGCCACATCAAAACTGATAACCCTAACCATTTTCCTCTCTCTGTCCCTGGTGCTAATACAGATGTTGAGAAGAGATAAGTCGATGCAATTGTAGTAATTGCAATCCAAGTGATACCATCAAAATCCACATAAATATTCTCCTCTTCAAAGGTAAACTACTCTTCAACAATAATATGATACTGGGTGATGCAATGAGTCCTAATGTATTAGCAATCAAGAACTGTCCACAACCTGTCGGATAATTGTGTGCGAAAGTGGATTCTCCAGCCCTGTGAGTATCAGATACTGATATGGGATAACCGTGTGAAAAAAACATATAATTATCCGACCATACTCCACTTGGGGGGTTGACTCCAACTTGAAGTGCCATATTGCAATCAAAGAAGCCACTACTATGAATGCACTTTGTTTTTTCTCCAACTAATCATCTTTCTATTTGAACATACTTTTTCTACTTTTCCTTTTCATGTTTGGGGACAGGTCTAGGGGACAAGTCTAGGTATTCAAAGGAAAAATTCAAGCTTTGACGAGTTATATTATGATTAATTTTGATTAATGAATTGTTTTCCCTTGATTCAAATGCTCCAGTACGTTTAGGAGATGCTTCAATTTCTTCATCACTCACATGTCTTCGACTACAGATTAGAACATCCATTGCTGTCATCCCACAAAGATTTTGAGCACTAAATTTTGTTATAGACTTCATAAGCCAAAAGTTAACTGTCTGTAGATATTTTAAAATTGGGATAATTGCAACAGAAGCCTCAAACCTTTTGAAACTTTAGCAGACTTTCTCCTAAACTTTGATTTATTGTAGTTGTCATCTCCTAACTTTCCCAAATGTTGCATTTGAGGCCCTTTTGGATGATTTTTATCTAAAATTCTGTCAGTTGACCAAAAAAATGATTTTGACAACATTTTAACAATTTCTAAGGGACAAAATGGTAACTTTACATTAAAATAAAAAATTAAAAAAGGGAAAAAATTGGTCTTCTTCCCTAACGCATCCTAAATCCACCCCATTTCACAACAAATCCTAACCCAAAATCAACCAAACCAAAATCATTTTACTCGTCTCTCACCATCGGCGCCAAAATAAATTGCCGACGGATGTCGACACCAACAACCACACATGTACCACAATTAGAATGTTACCAAAGGCCGTAGGGATCAGATTAAGACTCAACTGATGCCAATTGTGCCGTGTCAAATAAGAATTGATGAGGGGAGATTCGAGTTTGCGACTGTCAAATCCGTTAGATCAACCTCATAACGAAATGGTGCATTATTGGTTAATTTTAGGCCATAATCTTGATTGTCTGGATGAGAGCTACCTGTCGGTGGTGGTACGCGACTATGGGCGTTGCCCGAGATGGGTTGTCAAGTAGATTTTTAGCCAATTATTATTATTTATTTATTATTGGAAAAATGAATATGAGTGCTGATGGTGGTGGAGATTACAATTGTGGTGCATGTGCGGGTGTTAGTGTCGACATCCGTCGACAATTTATTTTGGCGTCAATGGTAAGAGATGAGCAAAATGATTTTGGTTTGGTTGATTTTGGGTTAGGATTTGTTGTGAGATGGGGTGGATTTGAGGTGGGTTAGGGAAGAAGACCAATTTTATTTTTCCTTTTTTAAAAATTTTTAATTTTAGTGTAAACTTACCATTTTCCCATTTAAAAATTGTTAAAATGTGGTAAAAAATATTTTCTTAGTCAACTGACGGAATTTTGGATGAAAATCGACCAAAAGGGTGGCCTCAGATGCAACGTTCGAAATGGTTAAGAGTGATAACTACAACAAATCAAAGGTTTGGGAAAAATCTGCTGGTGTTTCAAAGGTTTGGAGCTTCTACTACAATTATCCTATAAAAACATCTTGGTATGATACGCAATTAGGAATAAGAAATATAATAATGTTTAAATAAAAATCATTATTTATCTTTTCGGTTCACTATAATGTTGAGTCTTCGTGCGATCGCTCAACTCGTGCACTCTCAAGGCCCATGTAATAAAAGAAAGTAGGTTAAATGACTACAAATTGTAATCATTTCTAGTAGCCAAAATTTTTAAGCAAGATGACTGAATACACACTGAGACATTGTATACTATTAAAAAATTAGCATAAGAATATATTTGTGTATTACACAGACCTTATCTGATAAGAAATAATCGAAACAAAATTACGACATAGTTGTACATTAAATATTTGTAGTGCAAATGTTTGAGGCATTTTTCTATTCATAGTATTGAGCATGATCAGACTCTTGAATAAACAATAGTACCATTTAATATTGCACTCTTCAATTGACTAGACATAACATAACAACACCTTAAATAGTGATATGACTTATTTGGAAACCCTTAATCCTTTTATCGGACTCAAACATTTTTTAATTTTCATACCATCTTGATTATCAACCGAATCGTGTGTCCAATAAGTAGAAGAACCATGATGCCAAGCCATATCAAAACTTATAATCCTGACCATTTTTAGATAAGTAATGCAACTTGAAATCCAAGTGATCACCATCAAAAGCCACATAAATATTCTCCTCTTTACATTAAAATCAAAAATTAAAATAAAAAGAGGAAAGTAAAATTGGTCTTCTTCCCCATCCTACCCCAAATCTACCCCATCAAACAAAAAATCCTAACACAAAATAAACCAAACCAAAATCATTTTACTCGTCTCTCACTATCGTCGTCAAAATAAATTGTCGACGGATGTCGACACCAACACCCACACGTGCACCACAATTGGAATGTTACCAAAGGTTGTAGGGATCAAATTAAGACTCGATTGATGCCAATTGGTTGATTTAATGTTGTGTCAAACAAGAATTGATGAGGGGAGATTCGAGTTCGCGGTTGTCAGTTCTATTAGATCAACCTAGAACGAAATGGTGCATTATGGGTTAATTTTAGGCCAAAATCTTGATTGTCTGGATGAGAGCTACCTTTCGGTGGTGGTACACAACTATGGGTGTTGCCCGAGATGGGTTTTTAGGTATACTTTTAGCCAATTTTTATTATTTATCGGAAAATGAATATGAGTGCTGGCGATTACAATTGCGGTGCATGTGCAGGTGTTGGTGTGGACATCCGTCAGCAATTTTATTTTGGCGACAATGGTGAGAGACGAGTAAAATGATTTTGGTTTGGTTGATTTTGGGTTAGGATTTGTTGTGAGATGGGGTGGATTTGGGTTGGGTTAAGAAAGAAGATTAATTTATTTTCCCTTTTTTTATTTTTTATTTTAGCGTAAAGTTACCATTTTGTCCATTTAAAAATTGTTAAAATGTGGTTAAAAATATTTTTTGGTCAACTAATGGAATTTTGAATAAAAAGCGGCTAAACATTTTTTAGCTTTCATACCATCTTGATTATCAACCGAATCATATGTCCAATGAGTAGGAGAACCATGATGCCAAGCCATATCAAAACTGATAACCCTAACCATTTTCCTCTCGCTCTGTCCCTAGTGCTAATATAGATATTGGGAAGAGGTGAGTCAATGCAACTGCTGTAATTGCAATCCAAGTGATCACCATCAAAATCCACATAAATATTCTCCTCCTTAAAGGTAAACCACTCATTAACAATAATGTGATACTAAGTGATGCAATGAGTCCAGTTGTATTAGCAGTCAAGAACTGCCCATAACCTATCGGATAATTGTAAGCGAAAGTGGATACTTTGGCCTTGTGAGTATCAGATATTGATACAGGATAATCGTGTGAGACAAACATATAATTATCCTACCATAGTCCACTTGGGGGTTGACTCCAGCCTGAAATGCCATTATTGCAATCAAAGAAGCCAACTACTATTAATACACTTTGTTTTTCTCCAACTAATCATCTTTCTATTCGAACATACATTTTCTACTTTTCCTTTTCATGTTTGGGGATAGGTCTAGGTGTTCAAAGGAAAAATTCAAGCTTGGACAAGTTATATTATGATTAATTTTGACTAATGAATTGTTTTCCGTTGACCCAAATGCTCCAGGACGTTTAGGAGATTCTTCAATTTCTTCATCACTCACATGTGTTCAACTACGGATTGGAACATTGATTGCTGTCAAACTACAAAGATTCTATGCATTAAATTTTGTTGCAAACTCCATAAGTCAAAAGTTAACCGTCTGTAGATATTTCAAAATTGGGATAATTGCAAAAGAAGCCTCAAACCTTTGAAACTTTAGCAAACTTTCTCCCAAACCTTTGATTTATTGTAGTAGTCACCTCCTAACTTTCCCAAATGTTGCATCTGAGGCCCTTTTGGATGATTTTTATCTAATTCCGTCAATTGACCAAAAAAAATGATTTTGACAAGAGTTTAAAAATTTTTATGGAGAAAATGGTAACTTTACATTAAAATCAAAAGTTAAGAAAAAGGGAAAAATAAAATTGGTCTTTTTCCCTACCCATCCCATTCAAAACAAATCCTAACACAAAATCACCCAAACCAAAATCATTTTACTCATCTCTTACCGTCGCCGCCAAAATTAATTGTCGACGGATGTCGACACCAACACCCACACATGCACCGAAATTGGAATGTTACCAAAGGTCGTAGGGATCTGATTAACTCGACTGACGCCACTGGTTGATTCAATGTCATATTAAACAAGAATTGATGAAGGGAGATTTAAGTTCGCGACTGTCAGATATGTTAGATCAACCTCTGAACGAAATGGTACATTACTGGTTAATTTTAGGCCATAATCTTGATTGTTTGGATGAGAGCCATCTGTCGGTGTTGGTACGCGACCATGGGTGTCGCCTGAGGTGGGTTTTTAGGTAGATTTTTAGCATATTTTTATTATTTATTTATTTATTGGAAAAATGACTATGAGTGCTGGCGGTGGTGGTAATTACAATTGTGGTGCATTTGCGGGTGTTGGTGTTGACATCCGTCGATAATTTATTTTGGCCCTAATGGTGAGAGACAAGTAAAATGATTTTGGTTTGGTTGATTTTTTGTTAGGATTTGTTGTGATATGGGGTGGATTTGGGGTGGGTTAGGGAAGACGACCAATTCTATTTTTCCTTTTTTTTAAATTTTTTATTTTAGTGTAAAGTTACCATTTTGCCGATTTAAAATGTGGTCAAAAGCATTTTTTTGGTCAACTAACATTATTTTGGATGAAAACCGGCCAAACATTTTTTAACTTTCATACCATCTTGATTATCAACAGAATCGTGCATCTAATGAGTAGGAGAACCATGATGCCAAGCCATATCAAAACTGATAACCCTAATCATTTTCCTCTCTCTATCCCTGGTGCTAATATAGATATTAAGAAGTGATAAGTCAATGCAACCGCTGTAATTACAAACCAAGTGATCACCATCAAAATCCACATAAATATTATCCTCCATAAAGGTAAACCACTCATCAACAATAATATGATACTAGGTGATGCAATGAATCATGTTATATTAGTAGTCAAGAATTGTCCATAACCTGTCGGATGATTGCGTGCGAAAGTGGATTCTCCAGCCTTGTGAGTATCAGATATTGATACGGGATAATCGTATGAGTCAAACATATAATTCTCCTGGCATTGTGAGCATCAGATACTGATACGAGTCTATCATATGAATCAACTGTATTATTATCCTTCCATACTCCACTTGGGGGTTTAACTCTAACTCGAAATGCCATAGTTGTAATTAAAGAAGCCACTACTATTAATGCACTTCATTTTTTCTCCAACTAATCATCTTTCTATTTGAACAAACTTTTTCTACTTTTCCTTTTCATGTTTGGGGAAAGGTCTAGGTGTTCAAAGGAAAAATTGAAGCTTGGAATAGTTATATTGTGATTAATTTTGACTAATGAATTGTTTTCCATTGATCTAAATACTCCAGCACGTTTAAGAGACTTTTTCAATTTCTTCATCACTCACATGTCTTCGACTACGGATTAGAACATCCATTGCTGTTATCCCACGAAGATTCTGAGCATTAAATTTTGTTATAGACTTCATAAGCCAAAAGTTAACCGTCTGTAGATATTTTAAAATTGGAATAATTGCAATAGAAGCCTCAAACCTTTGAAACTTTAGCAAATTTTCTCCCAAACCTTTGATTTATTGTAGTCGTCACCTCCAAACTTTCCCAAATGTTGCATCTGAGGCCCTTTTGGATGATTTTTTTTTATCTAAAATTCTACCAGTTGACCAAAAAAATGATTTTGACAACATTTTAACAATTTTCAAGGGACAAAATGGAAACTGAACATTAAAATCAAAACTTAAAAAAAGGGGAAAATAAAATTGGACTTCTTCCCTAACCCACCCCATCTCACAACAAATCCTAACCCAGAATCAACCAAACCAAAATCATTTTACTCGTCTCTCACCATCGGCGCTAATACAAATTGCCGACGGATGTCGACAACAATACCCACACATGCACCACAATTGGAATGTTACCAAAGGTCGTAGGGATCTAATTAAGACTCGTATGATGCTAATTGGTGGATTCAATGTCATGTCAAACAAGAATTGATGAGGGGAGATTCGAGTTAACAACTGTCAGATCTATTAGATCAACCTCAGAACAAAATGGTACATTATTGGTTAATTTTAGTCCATAATTTTGATTGTCTGGATGAGAGCTACTAGTTGGTGGTGGTACGCTATCGTGGGCATCGCCCTAGATGGGTTTTCAGGTAGATTTTTAGCCAATTTTTATTATTTATTGGAAAAGGAATATGAGTGTTGGTGGTGGTGGCGGTTACAATCGTGGTCATGTGTGGGTGTTGGTATCGACATCCGTCGACAATTTACCTTGGCACCGATGGTGAGAGACGAGTAAAATGATTTTGGTTTGGTTGATTTTAGGTTAGGATTTGTTATGAGATGGGGTGGATTTGGGATGGGTTAGGAAAAAATACCAATTTTATTTTTCCTTTTTATAATTTTTCATTTTAGTGTAAAGTTACAATTTTGCCCATTTAAAAATTGTTAAAATGTGGTCAAAAACATTTTTTTGGTCAACTGGCGATATTTTGGATGAAAACCGGCCAAAGGGGCTTCAGATGCTACGTTCGAAAAGGTTAAGAGTGATAGCCGCAACAAATCAAATGTTTGGGAATAGTGTGCTAGGGTTTCAAAGGTTTGGTGTTTCTATTGCAATTATCCCATAAAAACATTTGGTATCATACGCAATTAGGAATAAGAAATAAAATAATATTTAAATAAAAATCATTATTTATCTTTTCGGTTCGCTATAATGCTGACTCTTCATGCAATCGCTCAACTCGTACACCCTCAAAGTCACCACTATGAAAGTAGGTTAAATGACTACAAATTGTAATCATTTCTAGTAGCCAAAGTTTTTAAGCAAGATGACTGAACACGCGCTGGACGTTGTATACTATTAAAAAATTAGCATAAGAATATATTTGTGTATTATACAGACCTTATCTGATAAGAAATAATTGGAACAAAATTACAACACAATCATACGTTAAATATTTACAGTGCAAATGTTTAAGGCATTTTTCTAATCATAGTATTGAGCATGATCAGAGACTAGAATAAACAAAAGTACCATTTAATACTGCACTCTTCAACTGACTGGACATAACATAACAACACCTTAAACATTGATATGACTTATTCCCGAACCCTTAATCCTTTTATCGGGCTCAAACATCTTTTAACTTTCATACCATCTTGATTATGAACCGAATCGTGTGTCCAATGAGTAGGAGAACCATGATGCCAAGCAATATCAAAACTGATAACCCTAACCGTTTTCCTCTCTCTATCCCCGGTGCTAATATAGATATTGAGAAGAGATAAGTCAATGCAACTGCTGTAATTACAATCCAAGTGACCACAATCAAAATCCTCATAAATATTCTCCTTCTTAAAGGTAAACCACTCATCAACAATAATATGATACTGGGTGATACAGTGAGTCCTATTGTATTAGCAATCAAGAACTGTCCATATCCTATCGGATGATTGTGAGTGAAAGTGGATTCTCTGGCCTTGTGAGTATCAGATACTGATACGCGATAACCGTGTGAGTCGAAATATAATAATCCTACCATACTCTACTTGGGGGGTTGACTCCAACTTGAAATGCCATAGTTACAATCAAAGAAGCCACTACTATTAATGCACTTCGTTTTTTCTCCAACTAATCATCTTTCTATTTGAACATACTTTTTCTACTTTTCCTTTTCATGTTTGGGGACATGTCTAGTATTCAATGGAAAAATTCAAGCTTGGACTATTTATATTGTGATTAATTTTGACTAATGAATTGTTTTCCGTTTATCCAAATGCTCCAGCACGTTTAAGAGATTCTTCAATTTTTTCATCACTCACATGTCTTCGACTACGGATCAGATCATCCATTGTTGTTATCCCACGAAGAGTCTGAGCATTAAATTTTGTTACAGACTCCATAAGCCAAAAGTTAACTGTTTATAGATATTTTCAAAATTAGGATCATTGCAACAGAAGCCCCAAACCTTTGATTTATTACAGTCTTTGCCTCCTAACTTTCACAAATGTTGTATTTTAGGCCCTTTTGGATGATTTTTATCAAAAATTCTATCTGTTGACAAAAAAAATGCTTTTCAGAACATTTTAACAATTTTTAAGAGACAAAATGGTAACTTTATATTAAAATCAAAATAAAAAACAAAAGAATAATAAATTTGGTCTTATACCCTAACCCACCAAAATCTATCCCCACCCCTATAACTGAAATGGGGATGCTACTATTCGTTCACACAATAAGGGTTCCAAACTTTGAGTCTGAAATTTGGGCTATTTCCTGAGCAATTTATGAAATTGGAATGTTACCAAAGGTCGTAGGGATCTGATTAAGACTCGACTGAAGCCTATTGGTTGATTCAATATCATGTCAAACAAGAATTGATGAGGGTAGATTCGAGTTCGCGACTGACAAATCTATTATATCAGCCTTAGAATGAAATGGTACATTATTGTTTAATTTTAGGCCATAATCTTGAATGTCTGGATGAGAGCTACCTGGCGATGGTGGTGTGCGACCATGGGCGTTGTCGAAGATGGGTTTTCAGGTAGATTTTTAGCCAATTTTTATTATTTATTTCTTTATTGGAAAAATGAATATGAGTGCTGGCGGTGGTGGCGGTTATAATCATGGTCATGTGTGGATGTTGGTGCTGACATCCGTCAACAATTTACCTTGGCGTCGATGGTGAGAGACGAGTAAAATGATTTTAGTTTGGTTGACTTTAGGTTAGGATTTGTTGTGAGATGGGGTGCATTTGGGATGGGTTAGGAAAAAATACCAATTTTATTTTCCCTTTTTATAATTTTTTATTTTAGTGTAAAGTTACCATTTTGTCCATTTAAAAACTGTTAAAATGTGATCAAAAACATTTTTTTGGTCAATTGAGGAAATTTTGGATGAAAACTGGCCAAAAGGGCCTCAGATGCTACGTTCAAAAATGTTAAGAGTGATAGCTACAACAAATCAAATGTTTGGGAATAGTCTGCTGACGTTTCAAAAGTTTGGGGCTTCTACTGCAATTATCCCATAAAAACGTCTTGGTATCATACACAATTAGGAATAAGAAATACAATAATGTTTAAATAAAAATCATTATTTATCTTTTCGGTTCGCTGTAATGCTGACTCTTCATGCGATCGCTCAACTCGTGCACCCTCAATGTCACCATTGTCCATGTATTAAAAGAAAGCAGGTTAAATGACTATAAATTGTAATCATTTCTAGTAGCCAAAGTTTTTAAGCAAGATGACTGAACACACGTTGAGATGTTGTATTCTATTAAAAAATTAGCATAAGAATATGTTTATGTATTGTACAGACCTTATCTGATAAGAAATAATTGGAACAAAATTACAACACAATTGTACTTTAAATATTTACAGTGCAAATGTTTTAGGCATTTTTCTATTCATAGTATTGAGCATGATCAAACACTAGAATAAACAAAAGTACCATTTAATATTGTACTCTTCAACTGACTAGACATAACATAACAACAGCTTAAACAATGATATGACTTATTCCCAAACCCTTAATTCTTTTATCGAGCTTAGACATTTTTTTACCTTTCATACCATCTTGATTATCAACTGAATAGTGTTTCCAATGAGTAGGAGAACCATGATGCCAAGCATATCAAAACTGATAACCCTAACCGTTTTCCTCTCTCTGTCCTTGGTGCTACTATAGATATTGAGAAGAGATAAGTCAATGCAACTACTGTAATTGCAATCCAAGTGATCACCATCAAAATCCACATAAATATTCTCCTCCTTAAAGGTAAACCACTCATCAACAATAATATGATACTGGGTAATGCAATGAGTCCTGGTGTATTAGCAATCAAGAATTGTCCATATCATGTCGGATGATTGTGAGCGAAAGTGGATTCTTCGGCCTTGTGAGTATCAGATGCTGATATGGGATTACCGTGTGAGTCAACTGTGTATTTATTCTACCATACTCCACTTGGACAGTTGACTCTAACTTGAAATGCCATAGTTGCAATCAAAGAAGTCATTACCCTTAGTGCACTTCTTTTTTTCTCCGACCAATCATCTTTATAGGTGTTCAATGGACAAATTCTGTCAGTTGACTAAAAAAATGATTTTGACAGTACTTTAACAATTTTTTAGTATAAAAATAGTAACTTTACATTAAAATCAAAATAAAAAAAGGAAAAATATAATTGGCCTTCTTCCCTAACCCACCCAAATCCACCGTCACCCCCACAACTGAAATGAAGATGCTGTTGTTCGTTCACACAAGAAGAACGCCAAACTTTAAGTCTGAAATTGGGATGATTTTTCATTTAGGAACATGTTTAGGCTGGTTAGTGGCAAGGACAAAAGTGGTCTTTTAAGTACTTATCATATTCTCTTTAAAACCTAGACTTCTCCTATATTACCAGCCGACTTCCTCTTTCCAAGAATGTTATCTAACTTTTTAGATCTACTTGAAAAGGTAAGAAGCTGAGATTTAGAATGTTCATATTACTCAAAAGATTTTTAACCTGGATTTCTAAAGTCTCATTCTCAAAGGTCAACTCACTGACTTTCCTAGAGGACTTCTCAAGCTCATTAGCGAGATTTTTAACCAGAGTATCTGAAGATTTATTCATCCATTTCAATTCACTCAGGGTTGATGTTGATTCCTGGGTGTACTTCAAAAGCTTATATTTCTCCAATTTAAGCTCATTTTTACCTTTGAATTTAAGGCTTTATTAGTTACAAGAATCTTAAGACTTTCCTCATATATTTTATCGTAAGCCTCGTGGATATCTTCCTTACTTTTAGAATCTTCTCCAAATTGGTCACCACTATCTATGTCCTCATCCGTCTCAATTTCCCTGTCAGATCACTCCTAGTCCTAGTGGTAAATGCAACGTATTTTCCATTTTCCTCACGAATAGATTCCCACTCTGATTATCCGAGCTAGACTCATCATCAGTGAGAGTAGTAGTCATAGTCTTATCCTGATTTGTACTTCTGGTAGGGTACCCATTCCTCATATGCCCAAGATCGTGACACTTGTGACACCTCACAGGTTTATATCTATTCCTAGATTCACTGGAGCACCTCTATACTTCTGTGGAAACTTTTTCTTCTTCCTAAACATTTTATGAAATTTTTTAGCAAGGTAGGCTAACTCTCCCTCATTTGGTGAATCTGAGTAAGAAATTCCATCATGGTAACCCCAAGAAGTTTTTTTAAGGCCACGAACTTATCTTTTGTAGGTTTATCCAAGGTCAGCTCATAAGTCTGAAGGGATTCAACTAATTCTTCCACCTTAATAGAGTCTAAATCCTTACTCTCCTATATTGTCGTATCTTTAGGCCTAAATTGCTTAGGTAAGGATCTAAGATTTTTCTAACTATTTTAGACTCTGAGATTCTCTTACCTAGATTGAAGCTAGATTTACCATGTCATTTAGGCTCACATAAAAGACCTTAAAGTTCTCATCATCTCTCATTCTAACCTCCTCAAACCTAATGGTCAGCATCTGCAACTTAGAATTTTTAATGGCATGAGTTACCTCATGTGTAGCCTGTAATCTGTCCCAAACATCTTTCACAACCTCACACACAAATATTTACCTAAAATTTTCAGGGAAAATTGTCATAAATAATGTATGTAGCGCTTTACTATTCCAGTTGCACTCATCTGAGTTAGATTTTCACCACTTAGCAATGGAAGTGGGGGTGACAACACCATTAACAGTGCTAGAGGGAGTAGATCAACCATTTTGAATGCTCAACCATAAACGCTTATCTATCGACTTAAGGAAAGCTCTCATCCTAACATTTCGGTATGCATAATTATTGCCATCAAAATAAGGCGGGACAAATAATGAGCTACTCATTTGGATAAATTAAGGCCAGGACATGTTTTTAGGCTCTAATACCACTTGAAAAAGCCTCCAGAACGCTAAGTTACCACTTGTGAAATACTGAAATGATCTAGTTTGTCAAATTACACATTCTAGATTGTTTATTAGTTCGATGTTACATGCAGAATTAACCTATTAAAAGCAATAAGTCACTTTTTAATAGTTTCTAGATGATTAAGCATACAGGTCCAATTCCCTATATTTGAATACCGCAATTTATAGTATGGAAACAATAAATAATACCAATATTGTGGACGAAGAAACTCAACTAGGTAAAAACTCCAGGACCAAGCCAATTATATCCACTATAGACAATGAATGTTACAGTTAGATGTTGTCTATCCAACTCAACTAGACTTCTCGATCTACTTCCTATAATCTCGATAATACTGCTATCTCTTTTAGCTTCTCGATATTGTACAATTATCTCTTCCAAGTGGATGCCCATGAATCATCAATTATTGTTCTTATTCCCGCACTTATAGTCCAACCTTCTTCAATCTTCAGTAGCCTCTAGATTTCCAATTGAGAAAGTACTTTCTTGTTGCACAAAAGAAGTGAATGTTTTGGATTCAAGGATTTGATGTTTTCCCAAATATGTGGTTGCAAGATCTCAAGAATCAAAGGATTGAATCAAAGTTTGAACAAGCTCTTGGATTACCAAATGATTGAAATGAAAATGATATGCGTATGAGGCACAATGAAAAACCACCTTAGAAAATCGTGAAAGGCTTGGGTATTTATATTTAGGGATGTTTAAGTATTATAGGTCGTATAAAACTTTTCAAAATCACAAACTACGGTTGGCCGAATAATACTGTCGCTTGAGCGAAGGAGCATTGCCGCTCGAGTGAAGCAGTAGCAGCAAGTGAGAAAGAGGCAATATGTTTTTCTTGCTCGAGCATTGTCTTTGCAATAGGCAAGTGAAAAAGCAGTATGCCTTCTTTCTTGTTCCAAACTCGATCTCTAACTCTAAGCTACTTTATCGAACTATACATTGTTGCTCCTAACTCCTTGACTTTTACACATATTCAATTACTTTTTTGTTCACAGAATCACCAATTACAACATAAAACTTAACTGAAAGAAATGATGAAAATGGACTTTAAGCCTTATATCCAGTGAATGCTTACAAATAGCTATAAAGTCATGAGGATGGCAGTCCACATTTTGAAACTGACAAGAGCACAATAGTTCTATATCATAACGGATGTTAAAATGATCCTCTTTCACCGAGATCCCTCTTAGTAAGATTGATGAAAATTTTGAGTCTTCAAAACCTCATTATCACTAACATTAAGTCCATCTAACTCACTGGAAGGTTTACGCAGAGCCGGTCCTGTGTTTGATGGGCCCTGAGGCGGATGATGAAAATTAGGCCCACCAGCGACAAAATTCAAAGGTGTATTATGCGACTCATTGCTAACTTAAAAAAACTAACATTAAAACAACAACGAAATATATCATAGAAACGATTTATATTATAAACCATCAAACCAAAAATTTCAAATAATTAGTTAAATACTATTTGTCTTGCTGTTTTAGAGGCAAAAACATCAATCAAATCTGAATAACTTAGCTGCTCAACCATTTCTTTTTCTATTGATAACATAGCCAACCCATTTAATCTTTCTTGTGACATAGTTGATCGGAGATAGGTCTTGATCAACTTCAATTTGGAGAAACTTCTTTCCGTAGATGCAACTGTAATCGGTACAGTTAACAAAATTTTGTAAGCAATATAAGCATTTGGGAAACAAACATCCAATGTCTTCAAATAGTGTAGCACTTCAATTGCTCTTGTTGTTTCATTTGGTAAATAAATCTTCAAGACTTGTAACTCCGAACATAAATCATCTCCACTGATGTCCGAAAGCCCATTATGTTCAAGATATTTCTCAAGATTCATACAAGATTTCAACAAACTTGATAAAGTTGCACTCCTTAACCTCTTCAAATTAAACAAAAATCCAAATATACCATCATATTGTTTGAATTGCTCAAATCGAGTCCTCGGAGAAGATAGAGCTTGATCAATTATAAAAACAAAGTACTCAACTTTAAATGATTCTTCTGCTGATTGCTTCACCTCATTACTACAGTTTTCATCAAATTGCTTTTTTCTTCGAATTATGCGTTTTTCTGTAAATACAGCTTCAATTTCCATTTCGTTTGCCTTTTTTGTCGCTTCATCCATGGCAATGGCAAATCCAGATTCTCTATAATCTTCAAGAAATGAAACAAGTCCTTGCAATAGGTCGATAGCATGATCAATATCCATGGATTCAGTTTGAAGAAATTTACTCACAATATTGACTGCATGCAACAACCTGTACCAGATTACCATGCCAAGCAAGAACTCAAAATTCTGAAGTTCATGTGTTGCCAACGACTCGGCTTCACTCTTTACTTTAGGATCTTCGTTAGTTTCTGCCAAATCAAGTAATGCTTCTCTTATCTGTGCAGTTTGCTCCATTATAGACTTCACACTCTCAACATGACTTTCCCAACGTGTTTGTGACAACGGCTTCACTGTCAACCCTTTTACATTATCTTTAAAAATTTGCCATCGCTTGGTAGAAGATGAAAACAAAGTGTAGATGCGTTGTATCACTCCAAAGAAGGATACAGCTTTGGAACAACAATTCACCATATCACATAACGCTAGATTTAGACTATGAGCACCACATGGAGTATAGAAAGCTCGGGGATTTATTTCATGTACTCTTCTTTGCACACATTTGTGCTTCCCACTCATGTTAGATCTGTTATCATACCCTTGCCCTCTAATGTCATTAATATCCAAATCGAGTTTGATCAAAGCCTTTTGAAGCTCGGTTGTAAGTCCAAGTCCCGTTGTGTCATCTACCTTCAAAAATTCAAGCCAATGTTCTTCAACTATAGGTAAGTTTGCCGAATCATCTACAAATCGTACTATTAACAACATCTGCTCCTCCTGATTTGCATCTGGAGTACAATCAAGTATAACTGCAAAATATTTTGCATGTTTAATTTTCTTGACAATTGAACTTCTCACCTCATTAGCTAACAACTGTATCAACTCATTTTGGATTTTTTTGCCAAGATACATATATTGAATCTCTTTTGCATTAGCCCGCCGAAGATGCTCTTTCATTATTGGATCAAATTCACTAATCATTTCAACCATTTGTAAAAACAGACCATTGTTCTCAACATTTAGCCTCTCATCATCTCCTCGAAATGGCAAGGTGTTTTTGGCGAGTCTTTTTACAATAGCGATTATCCTTGTTAATACATGCCTCCAATGTTCTCTTTCTGCATCGATCAACAATCCAACGCTTTTATCAATTGTAGTTTTTGTTCGAAACCTATTTTCCAATTCAATCTAGCTAGTCATGCAACATAAATGCTCTTCATTTCCTTCATGACTTTTAATAGATCGATGCAAATTATGCCAATCTTTGAATCCATCGTTACCAAGTTGGCCAACTCTGGTAACATTTTTGGGTGTTTTAAATAACTTGCAACAAAAGCAAAAGATCATGTCCATAGATATTGAATATACTAGCCATCTTCTATCAATTATTTGCCCATTTCGTAGCAATCGCTTATATTGTGAAGAATCAAAATGCCTATTTGTACAATCTTTGGGAAACGAGATGTCATCAACTCTTTTTGGACCCCTTTCAACTAAGTAATCCCTTGTTCTCTGATCAATGATTTTCCAATTCCCGGGATCATCCAAATTTAGAGAAAAGCAACCCTCTTCTTCCTTGTCATCTACTTCATTAACACATGCAGGTTTTATCACCTCTTCTTCCATATCATCTACTACATTAACGTAGGCAGGTTGACTAACTTCTTCATCTTTATCATCTACTTCATTAACACACGCAGGTTGAATCTCTACTTCATCCTCATTCAACGTATTCACATTGTTGCTTTTAAAGTACTTGCCAATATCCCCTGCTTGACTTTGAATTAATGAAATTTCATTTCGTTTCCTTTTTCTCTTTTGAGTACCAGATTCATATTTAGGAGGCATGGTGTATGAGTCTATATCTGATGCCCAATGATTAACCTAAAAAATAATTACAAAATATCTCAAATCATCACACAATTAGAGTTTTCAATATAGTTATTATGTGCGCTTGTGCAATTGTTGATCCTCTAATAATCAATCATATAAGCCGACCAGGCCACAATCATATAAGCCGACAAGGCTTCAAACATTTTTAATTTCTTCAATAACAAGTTAAGGTAAGCCATTGCTTACCTGACAAGTAGAATTTCGATGAAACTGCGGAGTTACACCTTCAAGAATTCCACTGTCACAAGACTCACAACTCCCAACCCTGAAACAAAAATTTCACATCAAACGCTATTACAAATATTAACATGATCATCAAATTACACACTAATACAAATATGAACATGATAGAAATGTTGATCTCCATATTCAAATAAATATTATCAATCATCTCACAATTAAAGTCATCGTTCAATGGTTAATTGATTATTGTCTCCGTTGCTTAAACGTATAATGTATGAAATCAATGCAGGCTTCTGGTTTCGTCTGGTTTTCACATTGTCGTTCGTCTTTTCATTAAATTTAACGAAATAATTTTTTATTACATCACTTTAGATCACTTACAAATACTTGTTACCAGATCGTCTTCAAATTAATTATGCACTTTAAGCTTAAAACTAGAAAATGGTATGAACGAGACACACGTTAATATAGGCACCACATTCTAAATGTATTTAGAGCTCTTAATTTTTGCTTATTATTGCACTCATACTCCTAATAATTTTTTATGGCATTTTTATCCTTAAACTTTTCATTAGTTAATAAATTAAGTATTTGATAACAATTTATGTTCTAGAGTTTGTTGAGATGATGTAAAATTACTTGTTTTTTTCATAATATATTTTCTTAAAAATAAGTAAAAAATGTTTAAAAAAAATATTATTCCCCCATCTTAAAATATCAAAATAAAATATTTTGATATAGGTCATCATAAATGATGAGACATACAGATTAATAATAGGTTAAAGAAAGATTTCAAAGAAAAATTCGAGAAAATAATTATTACAATGAAGGAGTTTAATTAAAATTAAAATATATTGAATCAAAGACGACAATTTAACCACCCTTATTAATATTTCATTCTACCTCCCGCTTCTTTTAATTTTAGAGATTTATTTTCTCCTTTTGGCAATAATTTTTCTTACATATAAAATGAAACTTCCATATTTAACTACTATTTATTGCAAATTTTGAATCCAAACCAGCCAGCAATAGTCAAGACTCGTCTGTCTTGTGTCCTAGGAAAAAGACTCATAAAAAATACCCCATCTTTCTCCCTCTACAGTTAGAAAGAGAAGAAAAAAGAAAAGTTCAATGGCATCGATGGACTGTTTTTCATCCAAAAATACCAGTAATGGAGTCTAGCGGAAAAACCCACGTGGGAAAAAGCAAGAAAAATCCACATTGAAAAATCTAGAATGACAGTATCTTTCTAGTTTGACAATGCTTAGATATCTGTCCAATAAATGCTTCTAGTTGCACAACCATCTTTTTTATTTTCAGAATCCCCTATACACTACATTAAGTGACGGAAACTCGGCAAGGCTGACCTAGTACTGTAGGTAACTCATCTCTGCTACATGACCTAAATTATGCAAGAATGTTAAGTGTTAACCAATCAACTTCAGTTAACATAGTGTTCTATGTCGGTAAGCTTAACTTGTAGTTCATTCCAAATAAGCAGTTGACTGAGGGCAATATGGAAAAATAGGAAAGGTAATACTGATACAATCACCTGCCAAAGAGAAGAGAACAGCCGGCTTCGTGAAACCAATCGAGAAATTCAAAGGATTTGGGGGGTTTTGGAGTGAAGTTTCAACAGAAATCGATTTGGGGATTTTTTTTTTTTTTTATTTCAGGGATTTGGGGGTTTTAATTAAATTGGGAAAAGATAAAACCCTACACTACATGAAAGATCAATAATCGCCTAGTCGCTGCCCCGCTGGTCCAGTTGGAGTTGAAGTGTTGGAAGTCGGAGGCCGGCGTCGTACTGGTCGTCCGGTCGTAGGCGGAGCAGTGACTCGGATTGCAGGAGGGAAAGGGATGAAAATAATGTTTCCTTTTCGACTTTCACTTCATTAATTTAAAAAAAAATGAGGCCCCCATCCGGTTTGGGCCTGAGGCGGAGGCCTCATGGGCCTCGCCACAGGACCGGCCCTGGGTTTACGTCACGTACCTCAACCCTAAGTTAGGAACTACTCTTAGACATAAAAAGTTTTGGGTTAACTCCAGTTCTAGGTAATCACAACCATTGAATATTACGGAGCAACTGAGGCGAGATTGCGAATGGTCAACACGAGCATTAAATCCATGTAGGCCATCAACCTAGAAATGCACAAATAGGCTCAGTAGTGCATGCAAAAAACTGATATAATCATGGTGTATCCCCTCAACATAGCATACGTTAGCCGCAACAAATAATGAGAAATATCTCAAATAATATCATATGTAAATTTCCAGCTCAATAATAAAATAAAACACAATAAGTTCTAGATTTAATATGAATAATAAAATTGAAAATGTGGACTATCTTTAGGCAAAGTCTAAGAGTACAAGGACAATAAAATTGTAAAAGGTTCGCAATGGAAATAGGGCAAGCTATCCCCTTCATGGTGGCAAAAGTCATTATTTAAATACATATGGATAAATCTAGAAAGCATAACTTCTAAACCAATGAATAACATGTGAATAGATAATAAAATTAGTTACCAATCTACCACTAGATGTTCATCACCTATCATTGTTGTCGATTTTAACCCACAAGTGGATGGATCGTAACAAGTAGTAAATTTGACCTTTTGAGTCCGGATTATCGTTCCTACGAGAACTATACTTTTAATGCTCAATTTATTATTCCTAACTTATATTTGACGAAAATAAATAAAAATAATGATTGGATTTGATTTAAATCTACCTAACAAAATTTAATGCACACAATAAACGTTGAGAATTCAAATAATAAATGGATATTTTGGGGAAACAAATTCACCTATTGGTCACCTTTACTTCTAATATCGAGATTCATAAAATTAAAGTAGTGTTCAGTCGAATTCTTCTATGGTATTCAATTTACCCCTCTCAAGTTCTCATTGAGTCTATTTAAATAATTCAATTTCATATCTCTATGCGAATCAACATTATTTAAATGAAATAATAGTTCTAAGAATTCCTATAGGACCACAACAATTAATATAAGTATCTCTACTCTTTATATTAACTTACCGGATTTTAATATGTGGTCAAAACAAGAATCTGCATATCTACAAAATTATTGTTCACGAAATCATTGAATAATTGGCCAAAAAATTCAAAGCATTAATAACATAATTAAAATTCACACATAAAATATAAAAGAACGAGAATCTCAAATAAAAGAAATAAAGATTTTCAAATCAGATACATTGTTCGCCCTAAAACTAAATTTAACTACGCATGTTAATGGAGGAAAAAGAGAAATTATGGAAGACATCACTGAAAATTGACGGAACGTGAATAATTTGCAAAAGTAAATATGCTGATTTTCTACGTGTTGCCGTCTCTTTCCTCTCCGTGTGCTTCTTCTTTTTTTCAGTTTTTCGGCAACTCTAGACTTCTGCGTAATCCACCCTTTTAATTCCCAGTCTTACGTGTATATGTAGTCTTGGCAGCCGGAATGTTTGACTCCAAAAAGGAGTCCAATTTCTCTTCTTTTCTACCCTACAACAGCCGCCAATCTCCAATATTCAGCAACAGGAAATCTATGAAAATTATAATATTTGCTGCCCTCAATTTCCCTGTCTTCGGCCCCAAAGGAAGCTGCCAATATTCAGCAAATTGCACACCCTTAAATATGTGGGTAAATTATATAATAAGGCCCCCCCTCAATTTCCATGCATCTCTATGTATTCTGGTAGCCTAAATTGTGTGGAAAATATATTAAATTGGCTGCCCCCAAATTCTTCTCTCTTGTACGTATATATCTCTCTACAAAATAATAACCTAGCAGCCACCAATGTTAACTAACAAAAGGAACTTTTGTCTTCGTGGGTCAAGAAGTCCAATTAGCCACCAACTGCTAAAAAGAAACCCAATTCAAAGCCATTTTTTGTGTCCCTGCCGTGTGATATATATAAATCTAATGGGCCACCCCTTGAGTTGTTAAGCCCCATAGGATGTGTATTTCAATTGCCATTCAATTTTCAACCCAAGTAGAAGTCAAGCTGAGGCCCATTATAGTGGTGTTTGCTTTCACGTTTTCAATTTTCATTCGATGGCCAATTTAGTACCCCATACTTTGGATTTTGTCATTTTTTCCCCGTTCTTGCTTCTTTCCTTCAATTCTTTTTCATTCATAAAATTTCACCTATTAAACATGAAATACAAAAACTTAGAATATAATTTGTCAAAAGAACCATCAAATACCGCTATTTTCTAAAATAATTCAAAGTTCGCAAAAAAATCTATAAATATGCCCACCTAAGGGATGCAAGAGAAAGAAGAAAAGAGATCTCCCTCCTAAATAGTTATTTCTCTTCTTGTTCTTATTTGATCATCGAATTCAGATAGTTTAGGAGGAAATACTTGCTATGAGATAAAAATTTGTTGATTGTAATTTTATGGTCAACACCCATCAATTCCTATCACACAAGTTTATGTATTCTAATGAATTGGTTGTTCAATATAAGAATTACATATTATTTCAATTATGTAAATTGCATGATTATATTAAATAAGTATTCCTGTGCACATATCCGCCTATCAATTCCAATAGGGAAACTGCCACATTTTTGTTAATTATTGTTATGTATAGATTTTAATCACTAAACTGTGCATATTCAATTTGATAATTTCTCATAGCGTAAAATATATTATTTATTGTATTTGATTAGTATGTTAAATTTCTTGTTGCTCCATACGAAGTACAACATTTGAAACGACCCGTCCCGAATCACTCTAATGGGCCCGACACATGTCATGCGCCGATGGAAAATACTAGCTAAGTGCTGGACCCACCACAAAGGCGATCTTGACCTGCATTAACTGTGACAAATTTTTAAAAGAATTTTGACAGAGTTTTCTTTGAAATATGGACTAAAATGGCCTGAACAATGCTCAATTTTCTCAAACACGTACATATAATTTAAAATATGGTACACTAGCCCTTCAAAACACAACTATTCAAAATAAAGTGCACTGGAATGAAATTTACACTTCTATACAAATCTAAAGAATCCAAGTGCCCAACATATACAAAAATGCAGCAAACCCATGATATCGATATATTTTTCGACAAGAGATGCATATATTCCAATACATGAACTATATAAACTAACAAAACGAGCCATACAACTAATGATAATTGTGGCTCAACTTGCCAGATTAACAGGCTCCAACGCTACTCAACTCAGCTATTATATGATAAGAAAATGGACAAAATATATGAGTTTGTAACTCAGTGAATGGATATTTTACAATA
>NC_036259.1:4201231-4304916 GCF_002742605.1 Olea europaea var. sylvestris | reverse complement strand
TATATATATGTCTAAAATTTGATAATACTTTTAAGATTAAAACTTAATGGAATAATAAAATTCTTTACTCTTTGTTCTGAATAAACCACTATAGTGTATAAAGGATATAATAAATACAACATCTATACTGTGAGTGAAAATATCCTTTTTACAGTACTATAAGTTGAAATCTTTATTATGTAAACTGAATAAACTTAATTCTGTAGTAAAAAATCGGATAAGCTGTAAAATACTGAAAAATCACAAGTACAGACTAAGGTATAGCCTAGGTAAATACATTTACACCAATGCAGAGTGGGTAAAATGACATGGGTACTTTCTGGTGGTTTTAAAAATTAACTTTAGATGTGTTGAAATTTTGTAATATTGATATAACATGCTAATGAAATGATTTAACTGAACTGAATTTAACATTAAAAAAAATTAACTATAAAATCCACTTCGTTCTAAATATTTTGTGGTTAAACCAACTGTATGAAATAATTAATTTTTTGATCTAATATGAATTAAATAAATACTTATTTTTGAAATATAAGTTTTTATCCACTCACTAAGTGTAGATTGATCGTGACTTCAATTTTCTCGTCGCTTCCTCACATTCAAGTACCAAGTATGACACCTCACACTCGTCCTAAGAAATCATATCTCATCACTAAGGTGCCTTAAACATTTTTCCTACCATTATAATTGATGATTTACTAATGAGAACTTGGAGTCTTTTATTTTCAATGTAAGGTCATAATCCTAATTAGGGTCACTGATGACATATTCACCTTTGTATAAGTTATTTCAATACCCAATCCTCAATATTTAATACTTAATTTGGTTTTCATACAATGAATCCAAGAAAATCAAAATATTACTAAAAACAACACTATATTTCCAGATTATTGAAATGTGGCACCATATTCTGTATACTGAAAAGTGAAAAGTGTCATCGAAACCATTAACTAAAATAGCATTTTCTAGGTAGAATTTTTAGAAATAGCACCAGTGTATTACCTTGCTCGAAAATAGCCTAAAATTTATTAAATAATAGAGAAATTAAATCTCAAATCCTTAATCAAGTGATTGATATCATATAACTACAACAATTTTAAAGATTGAAGCTATAATTTACAAACCCCTTTCATATTCTTTGATTTCAACATGAATCTCCCAATAAACATTTCCTTTTGCAATAATATTTTTAAATACCTCAAATATATCTCAACAACCTTTAACTTTTGCTAACATTCGAACAAATGAAATTGTTCGCAATCTCTAAAATCAATTATCATCTCTTAATAAGTAAATATTTTGCTTAACTTCACAAAGAAATTGGAGAACAAATAACCCAGACATGAAAATCTACTTTGCTCCTCCTTTCCTCTTTCTTTTCCTCTTCTTTACTTTCTCTTTTTCTTCCTTCTTTCCCAGTTTTTCGTTCTTTCTCTTTGCCCGTTTCTACCCTCAGTTTCCTCTATGTGTATATATCAATGAAAAATGAAAACAATGGTTAAACATGTGCCACTGTATACCACTATGCCAAGAATTGTAAATGAAGTCCCGCATCTCTCATGTAATAAAACATTAAATCCTTAACTTCCAATATTAGAAAAATAAATTCCAACTTTAAATTTTATCCTTCTTAAACCCTCAAAATATTTTTCATAATGAAAAAAGCCCCAATAAAATGATTTACTTCAATTTTAGTCCATATTTGATTTTGACTTTGACAAGGCAACTTTTAATTTTTGACTGACTAGGATGAGTTGTAACAACGATATATTATTCTTAAGGAATATTACCTACTCATTATAATGTCAATATTTCAAAATAATATTGATATTGCTCTAAAAGAAACATGCTTTTTTTTATCAAATTAATATTCTTAAATATAGCACAAATATTTGATGATATTTATGCTTTTGAAGAAATATAATTAAAATTATATTTACCTTAAACGAATATAGTGCTGATGTTTTCGAATAAATACGACCTACATTATATCAATATTTCAAAAGAACATTATTTAAATACTTCAGAATATTCAATGCTGCATTATGTGGGAAAATAGAATTTTATTATATTCTATTAAATTATATAGAAATACATAAAGTTTCTAAAATATGTGTCATGATTGATATTATACACATATTGGTACAATTGAAAATTTCAAACACTGTACGGACTCGAAATTTAATTATTAAATATATTATTTTTTGGCATGACCAGTTGGACCATCACATGATCAATAATAATGCAAAATGTAGAATTGAAATGGACATTTAACAAATAATCAGAAGATTCTTAAATCCAAAGAACTCTTATATGATTTTTATTCTCTTTATATTTTTTAAAATTAATTAGGTAATATATAGAGTCAGTCACCATCTATGTTGACTATCTAGATATTATTTTTATCTAATAGACGTGATATGTCTACTAGATGATTGTATGGTGTTTGAAACCTGAAGTTGAGAAATTATTACTCAAGTTTTAAATTATAAGTATAATTTTTAGATTATACAATTAATATAGTGTGTCTTTTTAATACTAGAGAGCCTATATCTTAACTTTTTAATAAGTGTTTGTTGGGATGACATAAATAGTTTAACACTACTACTTGCTAAACACGTTCAATTGATTTATAAATCATTAATGTTGAGAACAAAGTGCTTTATCCAACTAGAATTGACGTCCTGAAAGGAAAATTCATTAATATTATATTTGATATATTTATGACACGCCTCAAGGGTGAATACATTCTTTCAATTCTAAGAAAAAAATCTTAGAAAATGGAGCAAATAAGGAATATAATCCCATTTAGGAGGAATATACTCTTGGAGAACATATAGTCATAACTAACCTAACCTCCTGAATGCATCATTGTAACAAATGTCAAAAAATAATTAAAAAGCAATAAATGGGGAAGTACTTCTTCCGATACAAAGAAAATAAACGCAAATGAAAATTAGTCTGTAAATCTCTAAGGCTAGGCAATCCATGTCTGCCAATATGAACAAATGACCTACCCTGTCGAGTTAGGTCGATTGGTCCATACTCCTTATAGTAGCTCTAATCCCAATGCTCTAAAGCAAGAGAGTCTGCCACTTGATTTCCCTCTATATAGATGTGGAAAATCATATTTTTTTGTCGAATGAAATAATGCCTCTGATTTGTCTAAGAATGCTTTGAATTGTCTATGGTCTTCCACCTATGGTGATGCAGTAAATAGCCATAGTCGAATTTGTCTCAACCCAAATAGCTAAAATCATTGTTTTAAAAATTGGACCGAACATTGACCCAGAAGAGAGATAGATCGAGATTAAACCGAACATTTTATAGGAATCTTACTTATTTTTCCACATTCGGTTACCAAGCTTCAAGCGAGTCAATTGTCGGACCGGTTCATAGGTTTCCCGATTGAACTGAAGAGTCCGATCCAATTTTGAAAACAATTGCTAAAATATCAAGTCGTCTGGCCAGTAGAATTCCATCTAGTATAGCTCTGAGCTTGACCTCCCAAATCAAATATGGGTCATATGATGTGAAAATTCCCTAATTTCTTAATAATATCCGCCCGACTCACAAATTCATCCTTAACGCATATATCCATGTTCATAGGATCACACTGGTAGAGTGCACTATACAACCAAAACATGTGATGATGGGAGAGGGAAAGTCATAGAAATATCGAAGAGAGATAAAAGACTCAAATTCCATTGCTAATGCAAAGCTATAAACAATCCTCTCGTGTGAAGAAAAGAGATCATGCGATGGACTCTCAGAGGATACATTTGGGTACCATACGGATCTCCCTATGGTTTACGTCATTCATATCAATCCATATAAACCAGAATATCAATAGAGGAATAATAACACAAATTTGTCTACCTCGTAAATACTATTGAAAATAATGTTATCTCTGAAATCTCTATCTCACGCTCTTTTGTAACGACATAAGTACTTGGAAATTACGCCCAAAATGATGCCATACCTAGTCGAAAATTATGCTGCCTTTGAAAATGTGACTGATAGTCTCAGTCTTGGAAGGAAGATGACCTCGAGAGTCCAAATGACATCTAGTGCGCCTCTATATAATAATATCTATTGGAATTAGATCCTGCCATAGACTCAAGTAGAAGAATGAGACTATGGTAGGAAGAGTGGAGTTCCATAGTAAGTGAAATGGATCCTAAGGCTATCTACCAATTGGACTATATACTATGTTGATTTGGTAACTTTTGCTACCATCTAATGTGTCCCAATAAACAATGTGCCCTAGGGCCTCTACACATAAAGGAATAGCTCCTATCTGGTCTCCCATGAAGGGTGAAAGAGTCTGTGATGATTGTCCAAAATCCGACCCAGTGCTATAAAAGAAGTCCAGCACCCTCGTGGATGTGTGTTGCCTGTGTGGAAATAAGGACACCAATGTAGTATCCTATCAAACAATTACACCAAAAGAATATCTGACCGGCTCTGAGATAAAAAGCACTGTGTGGTTCCACATATGGCTCAATTAACTTTAGACTCTTTCAGATAAGAGAAGATGAACGGAAAACTACAGCAAGTGATTGATTTGTCCTAAAACAATATTTTCCCTGTAACAATTTAAGCCCAAAAATATCTCTGACACTGAAACAACCACTTTCAGGCCTTCTCGGGAGCTGGGAGTTTTATTTTTTTCGCCGTTTTCTGATTGATTTCAAATGGCATAATTATGAAGGGTAAAGGAAAAATGATGCTTGCTAATTTTTTTTGGGCATCATTTTTGGATAATTGAAAAAATCATTTAAAATGAGCATATTATTATTTTGACCATTTCTCTCAATCTACCAATCCGTGGATTTTGATCATTTCTCATATTCTCTTCTAATTTGAACCTTTATAAAATAATTTCTTTCAACTAGCATATATTGTTAAAACTAATTTGTAAATAAAAATATATTAACTAAGAAAAAAATTTTATAACCAAAAAATTATTTTATAATTCAAAAATTTACTTATAATAAAAATATAATATAAAATAAAAATTACTTTTTTGTAAAAATTTCTCCTTGGCAGCCACCGCAATTGATGCGTTGATAAAATCAAAAATATTTTCCATTGCTTGATCGTTAACTGAATATGTGTTTTGATACAACTTTCTCAGATCAATACCTATACCCATCTTGAAAATCACAAATTTTTTAACTATGAGACTGGTTTTGTGAATGTTAATGTTCGGTGTATTCTACGTATTTATAACGTTGTACAAGAAATCAAGAATGATCAAGTGTTTAACTTCTGGGCGGGAAACTTTGGGCGGGAATTTAGTAATTAATGAACCCAGTTGTTTCCTTAACTAAACT
The DNA here is from genome assembly GCF_002742605.1 of Olea europaea var. sylvestris. Classification (NCBI taxonomy): domain Eukaryota; kingdom Viridiplantae; phylum Streptophyta; class Magnoliopsida; order Lamiales; family Oleaceae; genus Olea; species Olea europaea. The sequence continues at coordinate 4,299,577 of NC_036259.1, read as the reverse complement.
AGCCGTTAATTAATGAATCTTAAATAATTTTTTATTCTTTTATTCGGTACTTAGGTTAATTATAAAATCTGCTAACAATTTTATTATTTGGTCGAATTCTACACAAATTTCTCCCCAAATTCAAATTATATAAAATGATGATGTGCCTTTAGTAATATATATTTGCATAAAAAATTGATCTATTTAAAGTCCAGAGTCGATTTTTTTTTTTTTTTTAAAAATTTTTTTCAAAAAAAAAAAAAAAAAAAAAAAAAAAAAAAAAAACCTGTTAATAAGACAAAAATTGGCTTACAATATTAAAAGAAGAAAAAAAGTTACTTATATGCAAAAAATTTACTTATATGTAAAAATTATTAAAATTTCAATATTAACTTATAATTATAAAATTTACTTATAAGAAAAAAGACTAACTTAAATTTTTTAGTAAATATGTAAATTTTTTTAGTTAAATATAAAATTTTATGTAAAAAATTTACTTACAAATAAAATATCACTTATGAATTAAAAAAAAAAATCATAAAAAATCATAAACTGAAAATTTCACTAAAGATCATATATTTAAATTTATTCGTTTAAAAAATGTACAAAAACAATGTATACTAAACTCTCAAGTGTGGTTGGAATCTTTTAAAATCCCTAGTAAAATAACTCAAAAATCAATCCGCTCATAGACAGGTTTCATCTTTTAAGCACCGATACTTAGTTTATGCTATTTGCAAGGTGACGTGGTACACTACAAAAGGTGGTGTAATCAATTTTTTAATCAACCATTTTCTCCCACTACTTATTGTAGTGAACTATGTCATCCAAGTGCTCAGCATAAGCTAAGTACCGATACTTAGAAGATCAATCATGTGTTCATTAAATGCTCAAAGTTGATATTTTTTAGAAGGCTCATAACGATACCCAAAACATCCAAGTAGGCCCTTTGTTACTTTAACACCATGCACTACCCTCTATACTAATATGGTCACTTTTAAGACAAGCTGAATTTTTTGTTTCTTCCTATATACTTAAGTTTTTAGTTGATTTGATCCAAAATTAGCTCATTGAGGATATATGTGTTAAGGATAAGGGACCGCTCTTGCTATCTAATCTACTAAGGGCTCGTTTGACGTAAATTTTGCTTTTTGTACAAGAGTTTTTGGAGAAAGTTGAGTTTTACTTCGATACTAATTTTTAAAAGCACTTCGTATCTCGAAAGTGTTTTGAGAGGAAGTCATACTGCATCAGTTTCCTTTAAAAACCTTTCTAACTAAAAGAAAAATTGTCATAAAATTAGCCAAACAAGTTCAAAAGCAGTTTTTAGATCTCAAAAACATATTTTGACTTTTATAGAGTCATATAAAATGAGCCCTAAGCTCATCCAAGAAAAGCTCATTTTTACCTCATATCTCTGCATTTTCAATAAAAGCTTATTGTTCCATGGTTTCTATCGTGAACACGTAATATTTTGTATCTATTATTTAACATTTAATTTATTATTTCTAACTCCTAATGGATAAAAAAAATAGAAGTAATTTGATTAATTACCTGAATTCTCTATTTTTACTAACTTAACTAAAAGTGCAAGATCTAATTAAATTAGAGTTTTACTTCTAAATGAGAATGTTAGGACTCACGATTTCACCTTGTTATTACCTTTTAATTTGCATATAAAGATTCATTTCTAATATGGTATTCGATCAATTTTTTCTTAATTGATCAATTTATGTATCTCGAGTTCAAATTAATCATATCTAAATAAGCCAATTTACCTTGCCTCTATATGAATTCAAATAAACCTCTACCATTTTATCCAAATTTCAAAGTTTTACTACGTGATCGAAATCTATAACTTACATCCTGGTTTGTTAAAAATTCACAAATCAGTTCAATAATGGCCAATTATCTCATTGCATTAAGAACTATAAGTAAAATCAACACATAAAGAATTAAAATAAATAAATCTTGAAAATTGAATTTAAAGGATCAACTAGATCATTACATCGTTTGCCCTTATTATTAATTTAGCTACTTATAATGATTAAAGGAAAGTGATTTTGAGAGTAAGTAGATGAACTAGATATTTTAATTTATGTATTTTTATTATTATTTTAGGAATAAAAACTTGGTATTGGATGAGAACGAATGAAAATGAAGAATAATTAAGAAAAAAAATTAAAGTTGGACATATGTTGCAAATTGTGGACTGAAGAGTCGCGTTCGAAAGTTGAAGGACCTCAATTACAATATATAAGTACTCAATTCGAACAAGAAAGAAGATATATGGACCAAATTGCAAAATTAAAATATAAATTCCAACCGTTCGAAAAATTCTAATTGGACTAAAATTATGATCCCTGTCCACTTGAGAAGAGCCTAAACCATGTGAATCCTTTCCATTGCTTTAATAAAAATATATTGATATGATATGCAATTAGGAATAAGAGATACAATAATATTGAATAAAAATCATTATTTATCTTTTCAGTTCACTATAATGCTGAGGCTCTGTGCGATCGCTCAACTCATGCATCCTCAAGGTCATCACTGTCCATGTATTAAAAGAAAGTAGGTTAAATGACTACTAAGTGTAATTATTTCTAGTAGCTAAAGTTTATAAGCAAGATGACTAAACACTTAGAAAGAAATTATATACTATTAAAGTATTAGCATAATATTATATTTGTGTATTACATAGACCTTATCTAATATGAAATAATTGGAACAAAATTACAACATAGTCATACATTAAATATTTATAGTACAACCGTTTGAGGCGTTTTTCTATTCATAGTATTGAACATAATCAGACACTATAATAAACAAAAGTGCCATTTAATATTTTACTCTCATACTTACTAGATATAATACAACAACACCTTAAACACTAATTTGACTTGTAATTCCCAAAGCCCGAATACTTTTTTTGGGTCTCGAACATTTTATTAACTTTCATACCAACTTGATTATCAACCGAGTCATGTGTCCAATGAGTAGGAGAACCATGAGGCCAAGCCATATCAAAACTGATAACCAATCAAAAGTATAATTTATTGGTTTACTCTCTCTGGTGTTATTACGAATATTAAGAAGAGATAAGGCAATGCAACTATTATAATTGCAATCCAAGTGATCATCATCAAAATCCACATAAATATGCTCCTCCTTAAAGGTAAACCACTCATCAACAATAATATGATACTGAGTGATGCAATGAGTCCTGTTGTATTAGTAATCAAGAATGTCCATATCCTGCCGGATGATTATAAGCAAAAATGGATTTTTCGGCCTTGTGAGTATCAAATACTATTACGGGATTACTGTGTGAGTCAACCATATAATTATCCTTCCATACTCCGCTTGGAGGATTGACTCCAACTTAAAATGTCATAGTTGCAATCAAAGAAGCCACTACCATTAATGCACATTATTTTTTTTCCAACTGATTGTCTTTCTATTTAAACGTTTTTTTTCTATCGTTCGTTTTCATGTTTGAGCATAGATCTAGGTGTTCAAAGGACAAATTCAACCCTGGACTAGTTATATTATGATTAATTTGGACTAATGAATTGTTTTTCATTGATCCAAATGCTCTAGCACGTTTTAGAGATTCTTTAATTTCTTCATCCTTCACATATTTTCGACTACAGATAAGAACATCCATTGTTGTCATCACACAAAGATTCTGAGCATTTGTAAGTGTTATGCCCCAGGTCCAATCAACCTTGGACATAAATACTTTTGACATATAATTAGTGCAATTAATGACAGATCTATTATTTAATAAACAATTAAATTAAATAATAGAGTCCGTAGATTCAAATCTTCGTAATTTGTTAATCACAAGGCGTTGTGATTATGAGATACAAATTACATATGATTGAATCTTAAATCGTCCGTGGTCGTTACTAATAACGAGATACGGATATCGTTATTACGGATAGACCATCACGTGTGGCATTTCTTACTTGTGAAGTAAGTAGCTAATCTCACAAGCTAAAATGTGGTGACACTTAAATGAACACGTGGATGTTTTGTTGTAGAACAAAATATTGGAAACCCGTCGAGAGATTCCACATGGATAACTATCTGAGTGTCAGTGGTTAATCTCCAACGTTCGGTAGTGGGATTGGTCCTTTTAACTTGAGGTCGTCATAGTACCTTATATGATGACGGTCATGTTTTGACGGTGTTGGATGTTGGTCTGCCAAGGGTCGCTAATACGACATCGTTCAGGTATATCAAGAATCATATGAAGGTTGTGAATGACCAACAGAGGATTCGTCACTTTTAGATAGTAAGAGATTATGATCTGCATTTCATTCAATTAAGTCGATAACGAAATCCTTGACCAAGGTGTACTCATAAGTCGAAAATGAGTTTTCGACTTATATTGACTTAATAGTAGAGTGAAAGATATGATCGATAATCGAGATTGACACACTTTCATATCACATAATTGATCAGATCATATTAACGAAGGGATTATAGTTTCATCGTAAATGAACGAGTTTGGTTTTGTCATACCACGTGATATTTCCCATTACATGTATTGTCCTGACACATTACTAGATGTCAATTTGGGACGGCGAGTGTGATTGGTGATAAATTAAAAAGGTGTTTTAATTTATCAATTTGGTTTAGACTAAAGTAATATTTCACGTCATTAAGTATCGTGATCAGGAACTTGATGGGTCGCACAAAAGAGAATTGGAAGATTGCAATTTGTCAATTAATTAATTTAACAATCGTTGGATAAATTAATTAATTGGTTGGTTATTTATAGGCCCGAATTAATTAATTGAATTAATTAATTCACGGACCGAATTTAATTAAATGGATTAATTAAAATTGGACCAGATTAGACCAGGCCCGTTTGGGCTTATATAAATACATGGCTAGGGTTTTCAATCCATATAATTTTCTCATAATTTCTTGCTAGCACAAGAGGAGAAAACTCTGGTAGCTGCAATCTGTTCTTTGTGTGGATCATCATTGGAGGCTGGATAATTGGACAACTGTGGGTGGTGAATCAAGATTGCTGGAACGAAAAGAATAGCAAAGAAGTTTGCAGATCTGGAAAAGGTACAATATTTTCACAATTTCTATCTAAACACAAAGAGATTCCTGGTGGGAATCGAAATCTGTTTTAATTTTTTGCTGCGCATGTTAAGTAGATTCCCAACAGTGGTATTAGAGCCTACTTTGTATTTGTTAGAAATTGTCTTGAATTTTTGAATAATCAAAAGTTGATTGTTTTGATGTTTTCTTGCTTCTAGCTTTTAAGTAAATTGATTTTCCTTGTTTCTAAGACCAGTTTTAAAAAGAAAAATTAACTTTGGGTCGAAGAAAAAAAAAAGGGTATATATAGAGGTGGGATGCAGGAGGCAACAGTTGCCGCCGACAACTTGCAGCGACGGCAGTCGATGAAGTCGCTGCTGCACCTTCATCTAGCAACGTGAAGACGCTGCTGCAGGTGACAGGTTGCTACCCCCTGAGTGCGTCAAGCCCTGCCGCAATGGTGTTGTCGGCGCCGCTAAGGATTAAGAAAAAAAAATCTTTGGGTTTCAGTTTGGTTTTGGGTGATTGAAGACGGGGGCTTCAGTTGAAATTTTCGAAGTTTTGAGCCCTTATGTGTAATTTGAATTCGGGGTCAATGGGTAAATTTTAAATGGAGGGCTGCCATGCAATTTCAGAAGTTGAAGGGACCTCTTTACGATTTTCAGTTGGGTCAGAATGCAATTTTCAAAAGGGGACCTTGAGTGCAATTTTAAAATGGTTTTAAATTTGATTTTAAATGGGTTTTGACCTATATTATCAATTTTGACCGTAGTTAAAATTTTATTTAAAATTGTCGACTTTTTTTATATTTTCGTTAAAATTGTATTTTAACTTAAATATTAGATTTTGACCCTAAATTAAATTTTATTTTATTTAAGAGTTCTATCCTAAATTAAAATATTAATTCAATTTAAATTAGAGTTAGACTCTAGTTTAATATTAATTAAAATTTGATTTTAATTAATTATTCGCCCTAATATATTCTTGAAGCTAGAATTGGATTCTAATTTTACATTTAATTAGAATTTGATTTTAATTAAATTGTCCCACCCTAAAATTTTATATAAGATTAGAGTTAGACTCTAATTTGGTGTTTAATTAAAAATTGATTTTAATTAAACATGTTCGCCGTAAAATCTTAAAATTAGAGTTGGACTCTAATATCTTATTTAATTAAAATTTGATTTTAATTAAACAAGTTCGCCCTAAAATCTTGAAATTAGAGTTGGACTCTAACTTTGTTATTTAATTATAATTTGATTTTGATTAAATGCGACCACCTTAAGTTTTGAAATTAGAGTTGGACTCCAATTTGATATTTAATTAAAATTTGATTTTAATTAAATAATCCCGCCCTATAATTGTTGAATTAGAGCTGGATTCTAATTCAATATTTAATTAAAATTTGATTTTAATTAAATATGCAAGCTAATTAAATTAATTGATTAATATGATTAATTAATTATTTAATTGTTCCGATCCATTTGTCTAAAAAGAGTTTAGATGACCTTAATTGCTAGAAACTTGAAATGTGTTTGCATATAATATTAGATATTGTATAGGCATACATTTATGCGATGAATGTATTATTAGTGGACGATTATGAATTCGATCATGTGGATGTGTTAATGGTTAATTTTATTCTTGCTGTGTTTTGGGCTGGCGAGCCCGTTATTACTTTTATTATTACGAGCCTTCGAGCTCTTAATCATTTTGGACCTACGAGTCCGTTATTGTTATTGTTGCTATGGGCTTGTGAGTCCAATTTCATTTAGGCTTGCGTGCCAACTAGTATAGGATACAGGTTGCAACTTGACTAATTGAAGAAACAAGAAGAGGAAGAGACCATGGAGATGGTGCATTGATACTGATCAATGTAATACCCCCTAAGAATTAACCAACTAGTCTTCCTTATGGCTCGGGAAGACTAAATAGTAAAGTCCATAATCGTCCACACTATTATATTATGTTATATATTTATTTATTTGCATGGTAGATGTATAATAAAATATATATGATTGTTACAATAAGACCCTTGAATGCAAAATCCCTCCATAAAATGTTAAGTCACATTTATAATCGCCTTCCATCATTATAGTGAAAAATCAGAGTTCCAAATCGTCTCAACTTGTTGAGCACACTCAAGACTGGTCTATTAGGGATATGTTTGACGCTATGAAATATTGGATATTTCTGAATGATGGGTTCGACTTAACTAAAATTTATCTTTTATTGAGTACACTCAAAGAGATAAATTTTAGAGGCATATTAAGCTAACATATAAGATGTGTGAAGACAAAAAGTTGTAGGCTTAATGATCTAGGAGTTGTATGGAGATACAATTGATAATAATATCTACCCAAATGTTATATTAAGACTTGTTGAGTACACTCAAAGTTTTAATATAATAGATGTGATCCTAGCCCACTGAGAGTCAAGTATGAACTCTATAAATTTATGTGAGACGGTCATAAATTTTAGTTAAACAGTGAGAGTATAATTAATTTAATAAAAGTCCATGTTAAATTAATTTATGCATTTTATATATTATTCATTTTCTTTTCGTCATTTACATTGAATCTTAAGTAACCATATATTTTGAATGGCATACTAGATGCCAACAACCAAACCAAATTTTCTTGATTGACACCGCAATTTGAGAATTGTTCTCATGCATGAGAAAATTGGTCATGTTCTAGGGTAGCCTTTTCCAGAGACACCTGTTGATGACTCGATTAAAGAATAGGTGGCTACTGTAATAAAGACAGTGATGACGATAGTACTGCAACATGTGTGATGTTTGTATTACGTCACCTGAGTTACAAAAGCAACTTGAAAGTATAGATGTTGACGCATGATTTTTCATTTTAAAGAGTTGTATTATAATAATCATGTGTAGAAGGATGTGAGACTTCCAAGCAATTGTACCGATGCAAAATGACAGAACGATCTTTAATCAGTGCTAAGGTATTGAAGGTGATTGACGTCGAGAAGTGTCTCAATTAAGTTCAATCATGACCCATGAACTAAGTATTGACTTTGTTCTGCAATTTCTATCGGAAAGAGCTATTTGTAACTAATTATGAATTATGATGTGAATAAACTCAAATACATACTCATTAAGTTGCTTCACATGCTTAGGACTGTTATGCCCAATAACAAAGTTAGAAGTGGGCAAACCATTAATTCCTCTAAGGGTATTAAGAGAAAGTCTAAAGGGATTTTGGGAAGGCACCCAATATGGTTAAGACAGTCTAAGTTAAGGACAATACTAAATCTAATGACCCTTGGTTTCATTATAGATTGAAAGGTCATTGGAAGGAATATTGCGTGGTTTACGTCTACTTCACGAGTTTCTTAGGTATTTGATACGAGATGTAGATTTCATATTTATACAAATATGGAGAAACTAAATAGAACTAGACCACTACAAGTGGGGGAAGTTAATCTACACGTTGAAGATGAGCAACGGTTGCTGCATTGCTTGTAGGAGCATACTTCTTGCTATTGCCTTTTGGTTTAGTATTGAAATTAGAGAAATGTTACTTTGTATCCACCACAGCTGGAACAATAAAATGAGTTTCATGTTTGAACATGAGCTATTTTAATATTAAGGCAATTGTTGTTCTTGTTTATCATGATAAAGATAATAATAGCTATGGTAAATTACAAAACGACGTTTATATTCTTTAATACTAAGGATTCTAAAATGAATATAGAAGTTATAAGGCATAAATGCGATAATCTAATTATTACCGAAATCTGGCATGACAAACTTAGTCATATGGATGAAATGCAGTATTACATAGAGATGTGTATGTGGAGTCAATTGATTTTGAATCATTTGACAAGTGCATATCATGCCTATTAGGCACAATGACAAAATCTACTTTTATTTGAAAGGAGAAATGTCTGTATAAATATTTGCATAATACATAGTGATGTATGTGGACCTATGTCAATTAATGTCAAATGAAGTTTCTCTTATGTCATTAATTATCATGTATACTTGATGAAATTCAAGCATGAAGTCCTTGAAAGGTTCAAAAGATTCAAGTTAGAAGTAGAGAAACAAATAGGAAATGATACCCTCACATTAAGATCCGATCAAAGTGAGAGTATCTTAAAAATAAAATCTAGATTATTTAAGAGAGAATGAGATTCTCTTGCAGTAGACTCCTCCACATACACTGCAGTATAGTGGTGTATTTAATAGGAGGAATCATTAACTATTAGATATAGTGCGATTAATAACAAACCATGCAAATCTCCAAAAATTGTTTCGGGGTCATGCACTGATTGCAGTGTGTAACACACTAAAACATGTCACATCTAAGTTGGTTAACAGAACTCCATCCGAGTTATAGAAAGACAATAGTCCCAATTTATCTCATATGAAAGTTTTGGATCATAACGCTTATTTGAAGCGCCTTAAATCGGATAAGTTTGAGACTAAATTCGATAAATAGATATTTATGGAATTTAAAATATACACACTTTTTTTTACGATAATTGAAAACTCGAATAGAATTTCATGGATATTACTTGTGAGGTTAGCAATTAGATCGTTGCATATATAATTTTTTATTTGAAGTTGTTCGTGTTAATGTAATGAATAATGTTTCTTTGTATGCTTAAAAAGTTTGTGTATTAGCACTTGCCATCAAATGAGTTGCACAAGCAGAAGTCATCATTGACGGGTAAATTTTATTTGCAATGACAGAACTTTCGAGTGTAATTTTTGTTGACCTCGCTTTTTGTATGCACAAGTGGAAAACAAATAAAGGGTCCATTCATGTTCACGCAAGCTGATTTCAACACACTTGGACATATTATCGGTCGACGAAGTGTTTCAATTTGGACATGGGAAAAGCTTTATAACGTAAGACAAAAAAGTTCGGGCACAAGCGATATATGTAAACGGTATTACATAATAAATAACAATCAAAAACAAATAAAAACAAATCTAAAGCTAAGCATCTACATCTAAAAATGAGAGAGAGATGAAATATAGCTTCAAGTATGTAGAGTTGCATTAATCTTCAAAATGATACAAAATGGAATATTTATAGTATTACAAATGATGTGCTGTTTGTTGGATGAGAAAGTACATGCCTTTATCGCCTTAGCTTGAGAATTCTATCATAGGCATCAATCTAACTTTACTAGTCCCGTGCAGCCACCCTACAACCTTTGTTGATAGGATTTAGTACATCTCTCATACAAATGTCACATTAATCATTTGACTAAGATTCTATCTACAGGAGATCTATGGAGGAGGTGAGTCATTCCATTTCAAAAGTGAGCTTCGAATTGAGCTTCTGAATCGTTACTGCTTCGACACAAGCCACCGCTTAGATTGGAGGGCTTCCGCACCTCTTCATTATATTGCTCATTTTATAATCTTGAATTTGGTCAACATTGATGACCTCGGTTGTGGGCCATAAAGCTTCGTCCTTGAGTAGCCAAATTGGATAACTAAATTTTAATTTGTTTCAATTGGACCACCGAACATCAATTTATTTTCAAAATTTGAAATTCTCTCACATCGTGTCACCGTTGCCCTCCAATTAATAGAAATTGTTTATTAGATAGTCATAATATGACTTATCTTCCACAATCCTACATAGTGCTCTATGAACGAATATAGTAAAATTAGCCTTATATCAATCTCTTTAGCTCCTATCTATAATCATTATTTTCAAACTCTTTTTTCTACGTATTCATTTTCAATCACACATTCACACAATAAAATATTCTACACATTAACCCAAAACTTTTTTTTCTACTTTTTAATCACACATTCTTCTAAAAGTCACTTCCAAAATTCTATTTTCCTCGAATAATGATTGTCAAACAGAGGCTTAGTTTAAAATGTTAAAATGCTTGTTCTTAACACTTTAATTCATAGTGTGATGTAGTAGTAAATTGATATGTCGTATAGAAATTAAATGGAACATCCGTTGTTGTACTGTGTATGACGGTATCTTTTGCTAATTTCGGAGATGGCAGGTGATAAAACTCTTGAATTTGAATTAAATTGAAGTGCAATGATTCAATTTGAAATGAAGTTAAAGTTCAATAATACCATTGATAAAATTAAAAGTTTAGTGTCTTAATTGAGATTTTGTTGGAAGTTCAATTTCCAAATATGAAATTTGCCCATATTGAAGTCTAATTAAGCATCAATCTCTGATCTAAGTTGCAAAAAAAAAAAAAAAAATTAATAATAATAATAAATTAATTAACTAAATTAAATTAACATTAGCACATTCGTAGGCTCTGTATGTTTTACAAACATTTTTTAAGATCCAAGACGACTACAAATTTATTTTTCACTCATTCAGTGAGATTTACAATTTATAATCACTTAAATTTAAAGCTTTAACAGTGATATATACTCTTTAAACTCACCGAATTTTGGTGAACATAAGAGTTGGAAGGGAAATGACTATTCAATTTTTCAAATTCTATTTTTTTTTTTTTTCAAGATTATGTCTATTACTATATTTCTGATGACGTTGTGAGGGTAATTAAGTACTTTTGTTTAATGACACATGTCAGTCGTTGATTAGTAATCTTTAACTGAAGCTTCTGCCTTTTGAAGTTTTATTTACCATGTCATGTATTCTTCACTCGTAATTGTAAAGGCATGTTGAGCAAGTTTAACATTCTTATTCATTTGTGATTCATAACGATTTTTCCTTGGTGTGAATAGCATGTGAAAATAAATAAGAGTATTTTTGCTCCGTTCAATAATTTTGTACCCACACGTCTCGTGTGTTCATCATTTGCACTAAAGATCAAACTTATATCTTTGTATTAAACGCTCGTTGATAGTGGCCCAGGTTCACACATTTTTTATTTTTTTATTTTTATAATAGTTTAACTTATAAATTTTCGCTAACAGTAACAAATGTTCGCACGGATTGAATTCAAGATGGTACCAGAAAATGACGGTCAAAATTCTTGAAACTGTTTTAATTCAAGATAATTGATAACTACGTGAGTCTCACATTGCCATTTAGAATGTCTTTAAAAAACCCTTTAAACATAAAATGCTCTCTATTTTGAAAAATCAATCCTTAAAATTATGCTTAAACAACTCTTTAAATTAATTGTTTTCATTAAGTGGAGACATAGATACCACAATTTATAAAGATTGAGAACATGAGTGTCGCACATATAAAGAACAATACTACTTGTACGTAATGAATTTATATAATAATTTACATATGTATGACGTGTCAAAAAGAGTGAGATTTTTTAATTTTTTTACTTGTTTGAAAAAATTCTAGTTCAATCATAGCTCACCACATTATGTGTGTATAAATTATTATGTAAATCATTATATGTCGCACATTTAAATTGGAGTCACTGGATGGAATTTTCACACAAAATATATAAAATCAAAATTTTAAAACCCTGGATTTCACAATCTCTTAATCAACATGCACTCAGGCGCATAGAAATCACTAAACTTTCGTCTTCATCAGCTCCAATATAAATACTGTAACTGTAAGCTTGTCACCATTATTACGACATGAAATGTAACCAAAAATCCATTGGAGAGTGTTGGGATTTTGTCATACAACCGAAATAATATGCGGAAACCGAAACCTAAAAAGTACAAAAACATAAACACAACACACAAAAATGGTCACCCAATTCGAAACTTCCAAGAGAGAGTAAAAGTTTAGACTACAATCAAACAACCTATTCAACAATAGTTCATTCGATATTTAATAGACACAAGTGTAGTATAGCACTTTACAATTCAACACTGATCCAAAAAAGCCCCAGACAGCGGAGCTTCACAGCAGACCGATGTCCACAAATCAAGGCCAAGATCTGATACAACAAGACACCAATTACAGATTTAAAAATCAGAGATGATCATATTAGAGAAAAGAACATCGCCAGAGACTCTGAGAGAAAGACCAAAAAAGTAAGAATGAAACACCAATCGAAACCATCTATCAAGCCAACCAATGGTCAAAAGAAAATGGATCAAAGCCACAACCGTTGAATTTGATCAACGGTCCAAATGCATCCTCAACTAACACAGATCCGAATCAGTCAATATGTGTGTGCCAAGTGGACAGCACCTTTAGCCCCCGTTTGACTCCCATTAAATTTCATTACATTACATTTTATTTTTCTTTCTCCTATTTTCAACCACACAATCTTCTATAAAATAATATTACATGTAAATCGAAAAAAATTTCTTCTTTTTCAATGACAAATTTTTCAAAAAAATACTATTCCACCCATTTTTATTTCTAGAAAATAGGGGCTGAACAGGGGCTTAAAATACAGTTCCACTTACAAAAATGAGTTTTTAGGTTTTGAAATACACATTTTACAATTTTCACCTTGTTTTTCAAACATCTTAATCTCTCTAGTTGCTACATGCACATGACGGTATTTTACCCTACATCATTGACCTAGGTTCCTACAAAAGATTAACCCATATCAGTATGTCGTAAAGGCAAACATGATTTAAACTTACCAACAATTAGAATTTTGTTTCCCATATCAGATGGGTTCACATCGATATAAATTTTTTCAAGTATAACCTCACTACATGTTATTTTCTCATGTATAAAGTGGTACTTCATCTCGATGTGCATTGGCCTCTCATGATAAACAGGATTTTTGCATATAATCAAAGCACGTTGACTATAAGTGAAAATAATGGATGACTCTTGTAAAAAATTCAATCCTCCAAAATTCTCCTTAATGTGATACATTCTTTTACAGATTCAATTATTTCCACATATTTAGCCTCCATGCTAGATAATTTAACAATAGATTGAATTTGTGACTTTCATGTGATGCATTATCAAACAAATGTGAAGAAATAGGCAGTAGTAGATTTTCTTTGGTCTTTATCCCCAGCAAAATCAAAGTCTATATTTCCTTTTAAAGTAAATTGTTAAGATCTCTTTTCAAATACCAATCGTATATTTAGTGTCCCGAATATGTATCTTAGAAGCCATTTTAACCCCGACCAATAAGGTTTTCCCAGATTAAACATAAATCTACTTAAAAAACTTATAGCATAAGCCAAATCAGGCCTAGTAGTGATCATAGAAAACAAGACTAATCCTATTGCATTAGTGTTTGGGATATTCTTTATTTCTTTCATTTCAAATTCAATTTTAGGTAATTGAGATGATAATAGATTCATACGAGCTGCAAAAGGTACATTGACATGCTTAGCTTCCTTCATGCTAAATTTGGTTACAACTTTGTTCAAATAAGTCTTACCTATTTCTGTCGATAACCATTTCCAAAATTTTCTTAGTATTTTCCAATTATTTCATATCAAATTCAGACTTCAGAAGATTTTTAAGTCTCAAAATTTCATCATTGCTAGAGTTTGCCAATAGCATGTCATCACCATATAAAAATAGATAGACCTCCTACCAACCCTAACATTATCGTAGTATAAGCAATAATCAAATTCACTCTCCTGAAGCCAATCTTCAACACTTATATATCAAATCTAATGTACCATTGTCCTGCGCTTTGTTTGAGCCCATATAATTTGCAACTTGCAAACATAATCTTCCTTTTCCTTCACCTCGAACTCATATAGATCTCCTAATCTAACTTGTCGTGTTAAAAAGCCGTCTTGACATCTAATTGTTCACATTCCCAATTCAATTGAACAACTAGTGCAAGAATCAAACTTATGGTCTTGTATTTGACAACTAGAGAGAAGGATCTCACTATAGTTAACACCCTCACTTTGAGTAAAGCCCTTGGCTACAAGACTGGCTTTATATCTCAAAGGTTCAGTTGAAGTAATCACATCCTTTTGTTTGAAAAGCCATTTGCATTGAACAACTATTTGAGTTTTAGGTTTCTTTGCCAATTTCCAGGTATTATTTTCAAGTAAAGATTTCACTGATTTTTTCATTGCATCTTTCCATTTCTTAGATTTAGAGCTACTCATGGCCTCCTCATAAGATGAAGGTTCTGAATACTTTAAAGATTCGGCCAAGATAAGGGCAAAGTCAATCAAGTAATTTATTTCATATCGTGGATTTGGTTTGACTTGCCTCCATTCCCTCTCTTTAACAAATTGATAATCTTGAGTACTTGTTTAAATAGTGGGAACACTTGGGGTTTTCTATTTCAGTCTCAACCTCAGCTCGAGGTGGATCTTCTTCACCTTCATACATGTTAACAACATTTTTATCAAGTTGTTGAACACTAGCTTCAATATTTTCAGGTTGGGATTTAGCCTTGCTAGCTTCACCTTATTCCATGAAATAGTCTCTTTAGTTTGCTCTTTTGGATTATCATTTTTATTCTTTATACATAGTATTCCAAATTCATTAAGGCTTTGTTTGATTCCAATTTTTTTCCAAAAAATACATTTTTCTCTCTTTTTTTAACCACATATTCTTCATTAAAATAATATTATACGTAAATCAAAATTTTTTTCTCATTTTTCAACCATACATTTTCATCAACCAACTATTCTAAAATTTATTTATTTTTTCATAAAAATGGGGCTCAAACACCCTCTAAATACCATATTTCTAATATTAATGATCTTAATGCCTTTACACCTAACACCCACAACATGTACCTTTTCACACCTTCCAGGTATCCAAGCATAACCCACTTAGTAGCTCTAGGGTCCACTTTTCCTCAACTTGATGTGCATATGGCGACATCCAAACACTTTAATGTGAGAAAAGTTTGGGGGCTTTACAGTCCAAAGTTCATGTAGAGTCTTAAATCCAACAAAACCACATGAAGGTCGATTTATAAGAAAAGCAACTCTAGTCACAGCCTCAGCCTAAAAACCTTTAGCTAATCCAGAATTGATTAGCTATATCTAACCTTTTTTATTCGAGTTCTGTTCATTCTTTCAGCAACCCCATTCTGTTGAGGTGTGTGCTTAATGGTTCTGTGTCTTACAATTTCTTTCTATTTACAGAAGTTATCAAACTCGGCATTACAAAATTCCAAACCATTATCAATTCTTAGAGATTTTAACTTCTTATCAAGTTGATTCTCAACAATCTTTAATCAAGTTATGAATTTTTGAAATGTTACAAATTTAGATTTCAAATGATAAGTCCAAATCTTTCTAGAGTAGTCATCAACTATAGAAAAGAAGTACTTATTCCCTCAAATAGATAAGGTGACTCTCCAGTCCCTACAAATTTGAGTGGACATAATATAGGGGCTTAGAAGTGGTATGTGACCCAGTCCCAAAGCTAACCTTATATGACTTGCCCAACACACATGTTTCACAAAATTCAAGGGGCTCAATCATATCGTTCCCAAGTAATTTTTGGTTACTTGGATACTTCAAACCTATATTTCCTATATATCTCATTCTGTTATACCATAATTCAAATTTGTTTTCCGTTATGGTCAAAGATTTAGCATCTTAACGAGTAACAGACTCTCCCATAAGATAGTACAATCCATTTCTTTTTGGTCTTTTAAAGATTTCCAAAGATACTTTCATAACTTTCAAAGTGTTATATCTAACATTTTTCAATTGAATGACAATGTCATCATGCATCCCGATGGAAATGTCACCAACACCAAGAACATTTTGAGAGTTATTATCACCATATACTCTTTCCTATGTTCAACTTCTTTGTAATTTATCAAACCACGATAAAACCTATGGAATATACATCCTGAATCCGATCCAGTCCTTATTAACTTCTACATTAGACACAATCATAACAAGTAGACTATCTAACTCAGAACTAACTGTCAAATTATTCGATTCTCTATTATTTTGATCCTTTTGTTTTTCCTTCCATTCAAAGCAATTTTGATTAAATTGGCCTAACTTCCCACAATGGTAACACTTCTTACTGTTTTTATCTCTTGATTTAGATCTAGCTTTAGATTTTGATTTAAATCTTTTGTTGTTGAAATTATTTTCCTTCTTCGTTCTTCCTCTTACAAACATACTCTCCTCTCTTAAACTTGTTCTAGATTATCTCTAGACCTCCAATTTCCAAGATCATAAAGCATTAGTGACAATGGTATGTATTAGGTGATCTCTTGAGTATTTTATTGCATTTTTACATCCTTATAAGAATCAGGAAGTGAATTAAAAAAATTTACCACAAGATCTTCATCTTCAAATTTCTTATCATTATGAGCAAGGCTTTTAATAAGAATGCTAAAATCACTCAAATTAGCTTCCAAGTCCTTCTTAGGGTCCATTTTGACACTAAACAGTTTTTCTCGGAGATAGATCTTATTAGTCAGTGTTTCAGTCAGAAAGAAAGAATCTTATACAGCCCATGAGGCTTAGGAGTTTTAGCATCTTCAACTTGTCTAACTCTATTATCACATAAGTGCAATATGAAAGAACTATATGTCATTTCATTCATATATAGAATTTTATCTGGCTTAGCTTTCAATTCAGTAGGAAACGTTTTAGGATCATTCAGAGCTTTAGCAACCCTTTGTTGGACCAATATGGCCTTATTTTCTACTTCCAAATGGAATAATTCTCCTTTCCATCGAATTGTAATAGTTCGACCTTCGAACCCATTGAAGGTTCTGTAAAATGTTGGCTCTTACTCGTGGATATAACTGATTCTTAATATGGGAAATCACTGAAGTTGCAAAAAAGTTTTTAAATAAAACAATTTTGCAGTTAATGACAAGTAAGCTGATAGCAGAATGAAAAATAAAAGTAATAATTTATGCAGACTACAATAGCAACAAGAAGAACCAATTTCAAATTTTCCCACAGACAATACCAATCAATCAAGATAAAAAATTGAAATCCTAAATGTGCTCCTATTCCAATTAAACAATATATTTGATTCTTGAATAAATCAAATCATAGTATCACAGATTCGAATATAAAAAAAAAAAATTTAAATCATGCAAATCATTTCTATATACTTGAGTTGGAAAAATCTCGCCAAATATTATGTATAACATTATCAAATCCAACTTCAGTGCTTATTACGGAATTGGACACCAAACTATAGCTTCGAGAAAACTTCGTTCAATTTTGACTTATTGAATTGCACAAATAAAAAACATATCAATATGACAAAAAACTTAAATCCAATACACAGATGCCTTACCCACACCTTACGAGGCTCTAATACCAAATTCGTTGGGATTTTGTCACCCAACCAAGGTAATATGCGAAAATCAAAACTCAAACAGTACAAAAATAATAAACACAACATGCTAAAATGGTCATCCAATTCAACAAAGCCTACTCTGGGTGCCTCTGAGGTAAAAGTCTATCACTATGTGAAAAAACCTTCCAAGAGAAGGTAAAATTTTTAAGTACTACAATTAGACCATCGACACAACAATAGATAATCAAGCTTTAACAAATATCCCAATAATCTATGCCTAATCGACACAAGTGTAGTTTAGCACTTTACAGTTCAACACGACCCAAAAAGTCCCCAAAACTTCCTGTCAAGAACACTATACACAACCAACAATGCAGTGGGATTTCACATAAGACTAAAGGCCACAAATCAAGGCTAAGATCTGATTCACAACAAGGAACCAACTACAGATCTAAAAATCAGAGATGATCATATTAGAGAGAAAAAAATCGCCAGAGACTTTGAGAGAAAGACCAAAATAGTTTGAATCAAAAACCAATCCAAACCATCTATCGTGCCAACCAAGGGTCAAAGGAATGGATCAAAGCCACAGTCATTGATTTGATCAACGATCCAGAGGCATCCTCAACAAACATAGATCCATGTGAAGTAAATAAGTCAGTAGATGTGTGGACGACACCTTTAAAAATCGGTTTTCCAATTACAAAAACGGGTTTTTAGGTTTTGAAAAACACATTTTACGAAGAGCAAACCAACAAACCCAAAAATAATTCACTTATGCCTTGAACATAATTGATTGACAGAAATTCTACAGAATTTTAAATTTTAGGAAACACATGGTATTCACGTAACAAAGGCAGAAAGTGGAGTGGAATTGTTTGACTTTCAATTATATCTCAAATGAAAATTAAAGGAGGCAGAGACATAAAGAAGCTCGAACAAAAAGCTGAAGTCCAGCCTTATTTATTTCCTCACAGAATGCACCAGTGTTGTAGTCGTGAAATTGAAATCCGGTGAAGGCGAAATCCCAAATCATCTAATCTACACTCCCCAACGGTCGTCATTGACGTTCGCAAGTGGTTCCCTCAAATCCAAACCCTCACTCTCCAACTGTAAAGATGGTGATGCACAACTCCGGCAATGGCCAAGTCTGTATTTCACCAACACCGGAAAACCCAGGGGAGCCAAACTTAGGTAGTTGTCATTATGTTTCAGGTAGAATTTATTTTTTTTTCAAAACTTTTGTTCATAATGTAATGTGTGAATACAATTGTTCGATGCAAGTTGCGATTCCATGCTTCATAAATGTCACCAACATAATACGAGTAATGGCTCTTGGAATTTGCCCGAAATATGGACGTCTGAAGCTGTGTATCACATAATGGATGCCTCTTGTTATTTGATTATTGGATGTATATTTTGTTGTTTCATTGTCTGCTTAATGCCTTTTGTTGTTTGATTATTTGAAGTTTCGTTGTTTCTACTAATTACATGTAAAATTAGTTATTCAACTGTAATGAGAAAAGTTTTGCTGAACGTTGTCACTCATTGCGTTACAATAGAAGAAAATATGGAAGACACTCATGATGAATTTTTGGTGGAGAGAGATATTGACGAGAATGTTGTGGACAATGTAACATCAGTGGAAGAGCAAATGTTACGAGAAGATAGTCCAATGGTGCTGGATGTGGGTATGATGTTCAAGGATGAAAAAGAATTGAGGGATTTCTATAAAGGATATGCATATTATATCTGATTGTATTATTATCAATGAGTATACACATTTATATGTAACTTTTGTGAGAAAGGCTCTCAGTTTTTCTCCTCTTGTTGGCTTTTACTGCCATTGTCATTGGAAACTTTAATACAATATTATTTTGTTTGGTCTGTCAACAGAATTTACAGCATCCCTTTATTAACAATGTAATGAATTCATTGTCCCGTTTTCTCTAAATTATCTACGATGTTCTATAACTTGAAGAAAATACGGTCCTTACTTCAACCAATGATGCCTGAATCTGTCAGCAAATTGGGATTTCATAGTTAGAGTTTATAAGACCTAATAACGTAGCACCATCTTTCTCCAGCGCAAAAAAATTAAAGAGGGGTTTCAATGATAGAATTAATTAAAATGTTTTATTATAAACCATGTTGCTTTTCATATTTAAGGTGTCTAAAACAGAATACTTTACGGTAACTTTATCATATAGATCAGCTGAAGTTAAACATTCTGCTGATAAACATCAAAATCAACACTTAAAATCTCCTTTGATTGTTCCAACAGTTATTAAGAAAGTTCACTGATTTAAAGGGCTGTGGTTTGTCAGTTGTTGGACAGTTCTCTTCTGAATACGATGCGGGAGTCATCGCACGTCGCAATAATCCAATGTTTTCAAATGTATAGCTAAAATAAGAAATACCCAAAAAAGATCCAACACAGACATTTTAATCGTGATAGAAGATTACACTATATATGCACGAATATATAGAAGCACTGCAATAGCATACATATAGAGAAGTTTTGGGTATAAGAGAATGAATATTTGAGTAAGCTTCCACAAAAGGGCAGATTAGGAGCATAGTGACGGAACTATAGATTCAGCATCGTCTAAACTTCTGTAAACACCAATTTTATCCATTTCCTATCAAGCCTTAAGGTAGCTGCTGGAATGGGGTCCTTGGACTAGGAGAGAGTCGAATCTTAGGACTTGGTCGTGGTGACGGGATTGGACCATATTTGCCGATATGAGGTGAAAGGTTAACCTGTTCAAGTGCTTGGAATTGCAAATCTGAAGGGTATTCCCGGACACATCCAATGCGTGGTCCGGTTCCAGCAGTCCATTTGCAGGACAAGTGCTTAGCCAAGTTATAAACCGGTTCATCCATTTCAGCAGCGCCTGTACTCTCCGTTTCCTGGGCTCGACCATCTTCATCAGATGTGCTTACATTCTCAAATTGATTGGCTTCAGAACCACCGAATGATCGTCTTAGAATTGATTCCTCATTGGTTCGACTGAAAACATGGGCTTATTCATGGTTCAATTGAACGAACTTGCCGGAGACGGAAAGCATAGCCGGCGGTTAAATCTGTAGCATCTATTGGTTTCTTTCTCTCCGTTTGGCGGGGACCATTTAGTGGGAAAATGGGTGTGGTGAAATACGGGAATTCATCTTGGGTTATCTAACTTATCTCAATTTATTTATTTTTCTTTGATTGCTGCCAGCTCATCTGGAAATTTTCTGTGAAGGTGAATTCTGTACACCTAGCGGAATAGAAAATAATTCTCCACCTTAGAACACTAACCCTAATCCCTAATTTCGTCAATTCGCTTCAATTCTTTAGTTTTCATGCAAGCAATAAACTGAAGGAGATGGAAAGAGCTATTTGATTAATCCAATTCATTCAAAATTAATTTTAACTTATAATGAAATAATAATGTCTGCACTAGTGTCTGGGAAGAGAACTTTTTGTGAAGATATAGATTCATCAGCACCGTCGCCGGCGATTTACAAGAGACTTCTGTGCTCTTCCTACTAGCCGCCGCTGACTCCCATCGATCAACTGATTTTAGTGACTATGGAGTTTGACATATCTGATTCTTATAAATTGATTCAATTTTTCAAAGGAGTGATTGATTTAGATAAATGGGATTTTTTAAACTCGAGATTAGGGTTATAATTCATGTTAACTTACTTGGATTTTTGAGTTTAAATTTTCTCGATAGATCATAAAACATTTTCTTATTTATTTTATAGTAAGGATTCATCTGAAAGTTTTACTTTTCTTTGAGGGATATGAATTCATATACGATTTTTGTGGTATTTATTTGTTTAAAGGATTACACAAATTTTTTAAAAAGGTAATCATTTCAAAGGTTTTATCATCACATGGCTCAATTTTTTCTTTGATGCTTAGATTTGTGGTGAATTATTCGCTGTTAAGTGCCTTCATGAGCTTTGTCCAGGATATGAGAAGGGCAACTCCTACTCCGCTGCAGGAATAAATGTGGATATCGAGAAAGGTATATGTTTAAATTTCATAGAGTAGCTCCCTTGATTTTTTTTTAATTTTTTTTTATTTTTTGAGTCCTGTCCTGCATGCTTTGATTTTGCATTGATTCGCATCCCCCCCCCCCCAAATCCCCCACCCAAAGAATTTGGGTTCGTTTAATTGTAAAGATGAAATTTGGGTGAAAAGAAAACGAATTTTAGGGAATTAAATTGTCTAGAAATTATTTTTCTAAGAATTGTAAATTATTGTGTTTAATTGGTATAATTTTCCACGTGAAAAATGTTGAAATAAAAGTGTTTTTTAGTGATTGCTTGGGTTTATTTTATATGAAAATTGTCAATTAAATGGATAAAATTTATTGGTATCGAGGATGAAATTTGATTGCAAAAATGAAATTTGGGTGGAAATAAAATGAATTCCAGGGAATTGCATTGTCTAGAAATTAATTTTCTAGGAATTATAAATTATTGTGTTTAATTGGTATAATTTTTCATGTGAAAAATGTTGAAATAAAAGTATTTTTTAGTGTTCGCTTGACTTTATTTTATATGAAAATTATCAATCAAAGGGATGAAATTTATTACAATAATTCTTAAAATTTATTTCAATTGCAAAATAAAAAAAGATGTCAAGGTGTGGGAATTGAAATTCCACCATTTGGTGGAATTTGCTTATGTGGCAACAAAAGATGGAAAATGAATTCCATGCCAAATTTGTGCCATCAAACACATAAAAGAGGGAAAATGGAATTTTTCCATGAAAAATATAACACAAACAAACATGGCCTTAGTTCAGTTATTACACTACTTTTGCAAATTATTTATGTGTCTCTTGTATTTATTATATACCTTTGCACATATTTATTATGTATCATTATTTATTTCAGTGTTCGTTAATAACTATTTATTGGCACATCTCAATCTTAAAGTACTACTTGTATTAACTGCATTGTAACTAAAAGTTGTTCAAATACATGTTGGATCTCATGCAGACATTTCATCCACACAGCAAAGTTATAGTATTGAGTAGGATAACTATTTTATAAGGGGTTCGGATGCATGGAAATATCTTCCAAGGAATCTTCATATCAAACGTGAAGATGACAATCATTCCAAAAGTAATGACTATGGATTAGTCGTAAATTTTGAATAGGTCATTCTTTCCCTAGAATATCAGGATGCTTAGATGGGCTATGTTACAGTGCAATAAAAGGGTGGGAAAGTCAAAATAGGATTTACCATTTGGTGTCAATGACAAAATTATATCGCAGGACATCCAAGAGGAGATTGTCGTGACTAGAGTAGAAGTAGTACCTCTATAGAAACAATTTACTTTTGAGTTTTGTATTTGACATGTTATAATGATTTTACCTTTCCAATGATAGAGCCTGTTTGGGAGTGATTTTTTCCTCTAAAAAAATTGATTTTTTAACCGTTATTTCATCATTTCAGTCGTGATATTTGACTTCTTCTCTCACAGGTGGACCTCACTTTTCTCCTAATGATCAAAAAATCAATTCATTATCCTTTTTTTTTTTTTATGTTTCCTTGAAAATGAGTTTTATTAAGAGGTTTCAAGTAAAATACAAAAGTAAATATGTAACACCATATATATATATATATACTAAAGTGAAATAAGTTCTAAATTTTGGCCAAATAATTAGATAATGATGGAACGAAACTTAGTATATCAATATTAGACTCATTTTATATGTTTTACTTAATTAAAAATTTTTGACTCGAAAAAAGTTGATTTGAATAAGATAGGCAAAAGATATTGAAGCTTAAAGAAATTTTCATTTATTAGTATTTTATTCAAATTGAAATTTGCAAGAGAATTAGCCACGTAGTTATGTGCAAATTCCACCTTTAGATGTTAACTGTTGGTCATGAATCTACTTGTAAATGTGGTAGGTATTAATTATATTCCATTTCATATACCACTAATTGTTTCCTCCTTACAGTTTTGTCTCAGACTACATCTCACTTAAATAAAATTTTGCTAGAAATAGATAGGTCATAATTGCATGCCATGCAAACCTATACCTAAAAACATCCAATTCAATGAAAACGAATTAACATTGGTCCACGTGCGTGTCCTATGTAGCCTATAAAAGAAATTAATAAGTTTGATGTGATAATTATATTTTATTGACATATTGAAACCTATCCTAACAAATTCGCATAGAAAACGTATATCAATTTTTCAAAACTCTATTTTTTTCAACTATAAATACCAAGCAATAGGCCCCATTAATCACCACACAAAAATAAATAGTACCCAAAAATTTAACACAGTGACAAAGAGATTTAGGAAAAGAATTAGGAATTTGAATCCATACTTAGTTCAAAAATTCATTTGATCTAACGAGGTAAGAGATTTTATGTGGAGGAAATAAGTGGAAATGACTCTTTGACTAACTAAAAAAAGAAAAAAAAATTCAAAAATCACACGGTCGTCTGTTAAGGTCTGATCCGATCGAGCCCCAAATCACCACCACCGTAGAGAGTTTCTTAGAACAAAATGAATTTTTCATATTTAAGCTTTGAATTTTTCATTTGAATTTTTTTGTTAATTTTTGGATTATATGTTATTATTGATGTAAATTCTTCATTTTTGGTGTTGATTAGATTGTTCAAGTAATTGGAGGGGTTAAAAGTGGGTGGAGCTTGTCGGAAATGGCCGACGAGACTGTTGGTGGAAACCGACACACCAACTGTGTGACGGTCGGCTAAGCCAACGTTGAAAGTTGGGCTAGCCGACTTTTAACTGTCGGCTTTATCGAAGATTTCCAGTCAGCTTAGCCAACTTTTAACCGTCGAAATCCGGCTTAGCCAACTTTCTTTTTTCTTTTGTTTTTATTATAATCTTTTGAAATTGTTTTTAACAACTTTTTTTTTTCCTTTTTTTATTTTTTATTATAATTTTGTAAATTGTTTTGAATGACTCTTTTTTTTTTCTTTTGTTTTTGTTATAATTTTTTAAAATTGTTTTTAATGACTCTCTTTTTTTCTTTCCTTTTTTGATTTTAATTTCTTTTGTTTTATTATAATTTTTTGAAATTAGTTTTAATGACTCTTTTTTTTTTCTTTTGTGTTTTTAATTTCTTTTATTTTATTATAATTTTGTTAAATTGTTTTTAATGACTCTTTTTTTTTATTTTATCTTTTTTTTTTCTTTTGTTCACCTTGTTTTGTTTTTATTATATATTTTTTGTAAATTGTTTTAACCAAATGAACAATTTTTTCTTTTAATTTTTTAATTTAAAATTCTTTAATTTTAATAATTTATTTTGTTTAAATTTGTATATATAATATTTATATTATAGATAACATTATAGAATAATATTAATTATAGAATAATCTTTCAAACTATTCTATATCTTGCATATGGTAGTTAGGATTCGGTTCGCGTAATTTTTTGTTATTATTCTTTTTTTCATTATCTTTATTCTGTTTGAGTTTTTGCAGGGTACATTATCATCTAGACGTAGAGCTAAGACGGATGCCAGGCATAGCTTTGACAGTTTCACTACTGTACTGGAGTTGCTCAATGATCAGCATGTAGGTATGTTGCGCCAGTCTTTTCTGTGGTCCTTGTACCAGTTGAGAGATGTGCAGAACTTGAGTCAAATCATCGATGCTTTCCGTGTTGGTTGCTGAGTCAAGTCGACAGCGATGCCCTCCACTTCGACCTCGAGGGCAAAGTCGTCAGCTTTTCCATGTTCGAGTTTGCCCTGTTCACTAGATTGAAAATTACGGGCGATGATGCAGCTAGTGGAACTCAGAGAAGAAATAGGGCTTACTTCTATGGATAGTGTATGAAGGTTCTACTTTAGCTGATCGACGCAATCAGGAAGTGTGATGAGATGTTAGACAGACTGAAGTTAGGTATCGTCTACATTATTGAGAGCGTGGTGCAGTGTCACCACAAGAAGACTACAATTGACCTCTTCTACCTATAAATCATCGACAACATTGATCGCTTCAATAACTATCCATGGGGTCGGAGATGTTTCGAGGATACCGTACATGTCTTCACCAGATCGCACTCGAAGGCCAAGGTGCCCGTGGGTAAGTATGGCACCTGCAGATTGCCCCTGGAGATGCAGGTAAATAATTAACATAATCAATGTTAAAATATTTTTCTATTGAATTTGTATGTAATAATTTATGTGTTGCAAATCTGAGCGTATGAGACCATCTGGATACCCGCTTTGCGAGGCGAAGGAAGACACGCTACCCTCAGATTCACCATTGGCGTGCATCTCGAGCGGAGGGATATCCCACTGGAAAACAATTATCAGCTCTCATCGACGACCGTCATATGAGTATTATACATTTGTGATTTATATTGTACACAGTTTAAAATCTCATTACATGATTCTTATTGATTTGAAATGTCAATATGTCAGCTTAAAGTAATAACTGATTTAACACTGTCGATGGAGGAGAAAGCTTAGGGTCTTGTGTGTGAATTAGTCGCTCCGTGCACCAAGATGACCAGATGTCTGATTCGATCCACAATCGAGACTAGGTAAGTGAATTATTGATTACTATTTTGTGTGAGTTAACAATTATTGATTAAGTTAATAATTTGTAAGGTTGTTTGTGCAGGACCGCGATCCAGTTGATTGGGCATAATCTCCACGTGAGGGCATCACCTCTATCGCAGACATCACCTCCTCCTCCATCCAGAGACCTCATTCATGTATCTTCCTCACACCCTCAGTGTCATTATTTCGATGATCTGTATGATCTTCTCACTGGATTTATGGTACAGAAGATCGACGAGCTGCATGAAGAGTTGATAGGAGTTATAATGGAGAAGGTCAACGTGCTGCGTTGAGAGATGGTGGAAAAGGTCGAAGATCTGGGACGCCAGTTGGTAGGGAGGGTCGAAGATATATCCGAAGATGTTAGAGTGCTATGTGGCCATTTAGGGGACCTTCAGGATGAGATTGTAGCACTCTAATGTAATATAGCTGGCAGACGATGGAGTGACAAAGGTAGGGACCAGGGATGATCGAGAGGAGGATAAAGAAGGGGGGTCACTAGCAATCATGGTCATAGGATGCATTGGAATCCTTTTTGCAGTACGTAGAGCCAGAACAGATGACCCCGTAGGGGACGGGAGCAGTGATGGACGGGGAGGTGGCGACGGAGGTGGTGGTGGAGGATAGGGTGGCAACGAGGGACGGAGGAAGGGGTTGTCCCATCGAGGACGATAGCGATGGTGGGAGAGGGAGTGGCGACGGAGGCGGAGGAAAAGGAAGACTAGAAGCGGTGGTGGTTGCGGGCGGGAAGGAAATGGATGAGGGGAGGATGACTGCATGTGACTGAGGCTAAAAAATGTGCTGTTGATTTGCCGAAACCAGTTTTAGGCAAGAGGCTGAGAGCGTCGTCACAGTACATCGTCTCTCCCTTCACGCCTAAGATGCAGAAAAAGAGGTTTGTCGACGGGACGTGCTCTAATCTGTTCCAGGAGGTCGACCATGCCAAATGGAAAGCATTCAAGACTGAGTGACGAAAATTATTGCCCTGGTAAGTATCGTATGATTTTAATATACTACGATAACTCGTATATACTTCATTTAACATTTTCTCTGTTTTTTTAGAGCTAGCTCGAGATAGCCCGAAGGACGATATCTAACGCTTACAAGTGGTTCCATGATATTACCACTCAGGGGACTTGGCTTGCTGAAGATGTAAGTAGTTATATTGTTAAAAAAATTTTACTTTATGTTTGGTTTGGTTTATTAAATGAAATAATGCTCTCTCTCTTTTTCCATGATGTAGCACATCGACTTGGCTATGGACTTATTGTGCGATCGAGCTAAGAGATATCCATGATCGTTCCATATTCTTGGCCTAATAATACTAAATACCAAGTTCTTCCATGCCATTACCATCGAATACCAGTCTCTCCAGCTTATGAGTAATGAGTACAGTACCCGAACATATACTTGAGTGGGTCATCGAGCTGTCGTCGAGTGTCGGGGAAAAGCCATGGGAGAGTTGTACGCATATGTACATTCCAATGATCGTGAATCATCACTACATTACTCTGGATATTGTATTCGCTAACTCGACGATATATGTGTACGACCCCGATCATTCATGTCTGACACAAGGATAGCTCGAGCTGAACTTGGAGTGGGTGGTGTGATTGTTCGTTTGATAGCGAGACAGATAGGCTTGACTGTGCAGGTCAGACTAGCCATCGTGCGGGACACGACGACTGCGAGATAGTCTATATCGTAAGTGTTTGTAAATTTATTTTTAAATTTTTAAATTAGTTTTTACGTAATTGGAACTGAAGTAGCACATTTATTGTTCATTTGCAAGGGCGACTGTGATATTTTACAATTAAGTAGATTGAATTTTTGAGTATAGCACATAATGTTGATGGAATCAACCAATCCTGGATACAGAATTGGCAAAAGAAGTTGTTGTGCGACTTATAGGACTTTAATAGTGATCCATAAATTTATTGTAATTATTCGTTGTAATTATTTTGTAAACATTCTCCGCGTTGTTTGTAATTTAATTTTTTTGTAATTATTCTTTGTAATGTATGTACAATCTTCGAAATTATTATTCTTTGTCCATTGAATTTTTTTATCATAAGAAATAATTGCTAATTAAATTATGTCGTAGTTTGAAATATCATAAAATAAATGTAAATACTGTTTATTTCAGATCGACAACATCACAAAATCGTCAACTATCATTTAGGGGAACCTAACTTGTACAATATTGGCGAGTATGCCCTACTGATTTGCACCTGCTACACTTACGTGGTTGAGAAAATTTTTCAGTAGATGATATTTTAGATGTACTTAGATGTTCAGGACCACGCAGTTCAATGAGAGGTGGTGACAATGTACTAAGTAAGCGAATATGGTTGGGAACTTCCCACTCGGCTTCGTTTGGCAGAGGAAATATTGTTTCAGCATATGTAGCTCTTCAATAATCATCGTGTAATAATGAGAGCACAATATTCTCCCTGCAAAACCTCAATATATAGCTACGGCGACTGCATACTCACATGAAAAAGTCTCCAACTAAAATTTTTTACAAGTGGAGTTGTCATCAGTCAAGTTCATCATGTATGCCGTATTACGTGCACATTCTACAGAGAAGCGCGACTCGCCAGTGGTTCGACAATCAACTGTCTCGCAAGCTCTACAGCCTTGAATAGTCTTTCCTCTTGCGTCAGGGCTAGCATGCTCATGCAATTCTGTGATTCTACACATCGATTGTGAAACCACTGCTTCTGCTTGGTACGAATATTCTCAATCAGTGCAATGATGGGTAATTCTCGATCCTTCTTAAATAATATATTGAGAGACTCCACGTTGTTTGACAATATCATGTTGTATCGACGCCTTGAAAAATACGAGCACGCCCAATGTTCAATCCCCATTTTCATTAGATAATCCCATGTTTCAGCTGATTTACTCTCTATTTCAACCATGAACTTATTATACTCTTCAACACTGTAAACTTCAGTCGCTCTCCTAAACAATGAAACAATGCATTTGTCCCGATACCTGATCTTCAGGTTGCCTTGTATATGGCACATGCAATACTCATAATATACACAGTAATACTGTTTATTAAAAAAGATCCCCGATTGGTTACAAATGCAATGTCCTCGACATCCTCCATTACTTCCCTCAACTTTGTGAAGAACCACCGCATCAACAGATCATTCTCACTATCGACTATGTTGAATGCAAGAGGGTAAATTTGAATGTTGGCATCTTGACATGTAGCAATAATCAATTTGCCTTGATATTTAAATTTCAATGTTGTAGCATCAACAAGAATTAGGGATCGTATAGTATTTTAAATATCTGAATGCATTGTGCAAGAGTCATGAAGAAGAATTTGAAGCAATTCTCACCCTTCGTCTCAATAAAAAATGACAAGGCGGGATTAGTTTTCTCCACGATATGACAATACTTGACCAATTTAGCATAGCTTTCCTCTACAAATCCCATTAAATTCTCAAACGCACATTCTTTAACCTTCCAGCTCTTCTAGTAGCTCAAAACTACTCCATACTTTTGACGAACATCATTAATAATGTCCAATGGTCTGTAGATCGTACGTGGATCCTGATACTTTTACATTATTAATCGACCAATAAAATAAGCTCGGGCTAGCCTGTGATCATTTTGAAGTAATCTCACTTCACAAGTATGTTCTCGAGTATACTTGCAAACTACAAAGCACTCATTCATGTTCATTTTCGTCGCTTGTAAGTGCCAACAACAATTTTCGTCTACGCATACGATTGTCAAAAACGACTTGTTCGTTTTTTTCACTTTGAATTTAAAGTTATATTTCAGTGTAATTAGGTGCATATCTTCATGTAAATCTTTTTTCATTTCTAATAGTTGATCGACATATAAACCATCACTATCAAGAGGAGTTAGAGGTCGGTCTACTCGATCCAACCCCTAAGGTCCCACCCCGCTCATATCTCCGTCGGGATAAAGCAATCAAATCCTCATTTATAAAAGTATTTGCATTTTCACACTCATTGTGAACTATAGATGGAATTCTGAGGGTAACTGTATCTGGAATATCCGTATTATTTTCACGAGCTATCTGGATCGTATCCCGAAAATCATTAGCATCGTGATCCCCTTCATTCGAGTCTACTTATACACCTTCAACAACATCCATTCTCACTAAAATCATGCAAAGATGAGTCGTGTCCTTATTGTTCAATTCAAATAGATAATTCACTTCAATATCAGAAGAAATCGTCATAAGTGGAATTGGAATATCTTGCTCACTGAATTTAAATTTCAGTTCCATGTCATACAGAGAGAGATCGACATTCAATTTGTTCTGTAAAACATTATAGAGTTCTGCATATGATGTACTTGATGTTATGAAAATTGGAATACCACTACGTTTATCGATCGTCCATTTCTATACCTATCGATCTCTTTTATCCAATTCCAAATCATCAAAGTAACAAATTGGAACTACAGCCATATCTGCATGACGAAATAGAATTTTTAATTGTAAAAAAAAATCAATGACAATAAAAATAGCAAAAAAAATAAAAAATTCAGGAAAACAACAGGCAAACAGCCATAGTCGGCCGTTAAAAGCTAGCTGTTCGGCCTATTACAACCACCAACAAAACATATAGATGAGTTTTTCCTCGTTAAATGTTTAAATTTTTCACAGATCTATTAAAAATATTATATATATTAACATTATATGTTGAAATAAATTAACGATTAAGCCGTATAATAATTTAACGGAAACAAAATTAAATGTACATAATTTATACTTACCGATCTGATGAGATTGATAGAAAAGAATTTTCAGCTACCGCGTTCGATAAATTTTTCAGTTTTTGAGATTGGAGTAGATGAAAAATGAGAGTGTTTTTATCTATGTTAGAGTAAACGGATAAGAAAAGTTTGCTGATTTTAATATTTTAAGTGGGAAGTGTTTGGTTTTTAATTGTTAACTAAAGGGCAATAATGTCTTTTAAACAAAATCATCTTTTGTAATTGTATAATGTACTTAAGAGTATTTTTGTCTTTTATCACTCAATAGGCTATTGTGATAATATTAATAATCCAACAAGTCAACGTGAAATTTCACTTGTTTGATAATACCATTTTTAAAAGTACACCTTTTATGTGCAAGTGATTGTTTTCATATACTTTTATGTTTAAATAATTATGCATGAATTGCCAGTGGATTTTGGGCTCGACCTAATGGACTGTGAACTTTATTGAGCTCTTTATAACGAAATGTGAAATCTTTGGGGAATTCAAAGTACTACTGATGGATGTGTTTCTTGATCATTGATATACTCCATAAGAAATGTGGTGTGCAGTGTTTAATTTATTGTTATATAATTGTATATGGAAACTGTACCTATTTTACTGGGTGTTTTAAATACTCACTCTTACTATATTTTTATAAGTTAGTTCGAGTTGATTGGATCTATGGCAGGATGGTGAAGCGGGCTGCCAAGCAGATCAAAGGAACATTAAGTTTCTAGGTCGTTAAATTGTAGTTAGTTTAATTTTATTTAAAAACATGTTTTTAGAATTATTTAGTTGTTCATGTTTATTTTCATAATTAAACTTAGGTTTATGGATTTTCAGAAATTTTATTTTTAGAGATTTTTTTTTATCGTTCAGTACTTGAGACATAGAAAAGTGAGTTTTTGGTGACACTCCTAATTATGAAAAAGGAAAATTCCAGCAGCGGCCCCAGACTTTTTCAATTTTTGCAAATTTTACCCTAACCTTCAATTCGTGCCATCCATAGTCCCACCTTTAAAAAATATGCACTTGAGATCCAAATGAATGAAAATCATCCAGTTGATTGTTAGTTGACCAAGGAAGGCAAATTTTGACTAATTTTGACTAGATTAAAATGGGCAAAATGGTAATTTTGCTATTATATACATGTTTAAAAAACCAAAAATAAAATAAAAAAACTAAATGATAGCACCCACCTCTCTTTCTTACCCCTACTCAAAAATCAACCATCAATAGTGCTAATCCAACTTCGGCACCACCTCCGACGTCGATCCCAGAGTCAAGCCATCAAACCCAAGAAAATCCTTCCAATTTTCCCACCTTAGATCTCAATTTCTTTTCTTTTTTCATTTGATTATTCTGTTTGGGTTTTAGATTTTATAGTAAGTGACAATCTCAACTTCATCCTGCAAGATGGGCAACGAGCAATGTTGGTGAACTGGTGGCTGTTGTAGGCGGTGACGAGTGATGTTAGTGGACTGATTTTGAAGAAGGAGGATCTACTAGTGGTGGACAAGATGTTTTGGGGAAGGAGAGTTTGGTGGTTGCGACTGTAGTAGGCGTCGATAGGTGATGGTGGTGGACTGAATTTGGGAAGAATGGTCGACTAGTAGTAGACAAGATGTTTTGGGAAAGGAGAGTTGGGTGGTGGTGATTGTTGTAGGCGACGATGGATGGCGATGGTGGACTAATTTTGGGGAAAAGAGACAGGTGGTGGTGGGTTGAATGTTTTGAGAAAGGAGAGTTGGGTGGTGGTGGCTATTGTAGGCCGCCTGGGCGATGGTGGTGGCTGTTGTTGGTGACAACTAGCGATGGTGGTGGCCATTGTCGAAGGCAGCGGGTGTTGGTGATGGCCCGATTTTGGGAAGGAGGGTTAACTGGAAAAGATGTTTTTTTTTTAATTTATTTTTATTTTTTAGTTTGTTAATTTAATTTTTTAAACTTATTTAATGTAAGGAAAATATAAAGCACCAATTTATCCTTTCTAATTTGGTCAAGGTTGATTAAATTTTGACTTTTCTGGTCAATTTGATGATTTCCATCCATTTGGATCTCAGGTGCATATTTTTGAAAGGTTTGGAACTATGGGTGGTACAAATTAAAGGTTAGGATAAAGCCTGCAAAAATTAAAAAGGTTTGAGACCTCTACTACAATATTCCCTTACAAGATTTTGGTGTGTTACAAAATACTTCCATTAGTTACTGGTATTGTGGGTGATTTCTATACATTGTCAATTGTTGATAGCTCAATTTTTTGTTGGCAGGGCACTTAAATAGTTTCTACACTTGAAACTTTATAAAAACATATGAATCTTTGGATAATAAAAATTAAAGGTGCAATACCAATTGGTGTGGAAGCAGTTTCCTTGGAAAAGACTCACTTCTGAAACAACCTGCCAGCAAATGGTACAGAATGGGTGGATTTGTTTGTGAAGGAGATGATGAGTGCCACTAGCATTGATGGTGCTAGATTTTTTTGTTTCGGGTATTTATTTTAGCAGTATAATGGTTGTATATGTTTAATGAACAAAGTTTCATCCCGCATGAGCGTAGTCGAAACATTATTATTGTAAGCAAAAGTTCTAACCCGCAGGAGCCTAATTAGAACACAATGTAAGGACACAAAATATATGACTAAAACGACCACACAAAACCAAAATGAAATGAGTAGAAAAAGAAATCTGAGACGAGTATAACTCTTTCCTTAAGACACATTGTCCTGTTACGATGCTCACAGTTGAATGACAAATGTCTCCCAACTTATGGTAGCAGCACTTTAAACCACAAGAACGGTGAAACTTCGACAGAACTTTCCCTCTACAAAGGAATATTATGAGAATGAGAGAAAGATGAATTGTAAAAGAAGAATGGATGCTCAATGCAATGGTGTACTCAAAATCACGTCCATAGGATCCTATTTATAGATGTAGAAAGGGTGCAAATGAAATAGTGTGGACTAAAACATGCATCCTTTCGAAAGTTGCAGCACTTCATTTTTTTCCAAATTTGGACTGTAATTTCTCATTCATTCGAAATTGTTTTCGAGATTTCAAAAATACCACGACAATCTACTCGACGAGTATAATAAGTTAGTTTATTTACTTTTGTAATTTGACCATCGGATCAAGTCCAAATATTTAGTCAAAGTTGACATGAAATCACATCTTTTCATTTTTCCACTTAACCAATTTTCAGTTATTTTTTAATCAATTCCAACAATCCCCCACATAATTGAAAATTCGAGTATGCACATGTAATGATATGATGTAATGCATTGTAGAGAGAGCGCGAAAAGTCACTGCATCAGGGATGATAGCTTCTGGCCTTGAACCTCTCGTAGTGAAATACCATCGAACTTACTCTACTAAGTGGTGAAAATGCACGTCTTGAACCATTTAGCCTTTAGTGTAAGCCGAGACAACGATATTTACAAAGATGTCTTTCCTATTCAGTACTTGTTTCTCATGACTTGGTTCATTTTGGCCCTGAACCCATCTCGGTTTCATAAGTGTTTAAAGAATTCAATCCTCGAATAATTCTTATTAAAGCGGCCCCACTTCACATTTACATAGGTGACATCCTATTAAGAGTATTCTGCCCTACTCTACTTGACTTTAATCAAGATATAAGAATCATTAAAAGATTAACTTAAACTTTAACCACTCTGCAAAAAGCACTTTCGTGTCATAGGAATGAGTTAGAAAATTTGATTTCCTAAGTGCTTCATGGAATCTTCACAACTTAGTTGTCCCTTTGAACCAAGATCTTGGGATCTCCAGTCAACAAGGTAGGGTTACCATTGCAAAGACTCTTACGTAATAGATTTTAATCCCATTCCTTTCGATAGGCAACTTATTTGATCTCTAGGCAAACCTTTCGAATTTGCAACGGTCTCCTTTAATTTCACATAATCTACGGAGATAATGCCATTTGAGATTAGTTGATTAATGGTGTTGTGTCTACAACGTATATATCTAGACTTACCATTGTACATGTTGCTTCTTACCCTTCCAATCGTCGATTGATTATCACAATGTATACTAATTGGAGGTACTTGCTAGGCCAACATAGAATGTCTTCTAGGAAATTACGAAGTCATTCTGCTTCTTCTCCAGCTTTATCCAAAGCAATAAACTTGGATTCCATAGTTGATCGAGCTATACACGTCTGCTTTGTCAATTTTCATGAGACAGTAGCTCCAACTAGGGTAAACACATAGCCGCTAGTGGACTTGAAATCTTTCATATCGGATATCTAGTTCGCATCACAATATCCTTCCAATACGGCAGGATATTTCGTAAAGTGTAATCCATGGTTTAAAGTATGTTTCAAATATCTAAGTATCCTTATCAAAGCCTTCCAATGATCATTGCCTGGATTACTCATGAATCTACTAAATTTATTAACCGCAAAGGTAATGTTCGATCGAGTACAATTCGTAATGCACATTAGATTGCCTATCACTTGTGAATACCTTAGTTGTGACACGCATTCTCCCTCATCTTTGACTAAGTGCAAACTTGGGTCAATAAGGATTTGTGAAGGCCTTTCCTCGAATATTTCATATTTCTTAAGTACTTTCTCAATGTAATGTACTTGGGAAAGTGCAAGTCTTTCCGACGTTTTAATGATTTTAATTCCTAAAATCACATCTACTACACCTATGTCTTTCATATCGAAGAGCTTCGTTAACATCCTCATGGTGTTGAGCAGCGCTTCATGACTATTGCCCATTATCAACATATCGTCTACGTAAAGATATACTATTACATAGACATTTGGTATATTTTTCACGTACACACACTTGTCACATTCATTTATTTTGAATCCGTTCGACAACATCGTTTTGTTAAACTTTTGGTGCCATTATTTTGGAACTTGTTTCAATCCATATAAGGACTTAATGAATTTACAAACTTTGTCCTTTTGGTTAGGAGAAACAAACCCTTCAGATTGCTCCATGTATATTTCCTCTTCTAACTCACCATTTAGAAATGCCGTTTTAACATTCACTTGATGAATCTCAATGTTATGTATTGCTGCAATTGTAATTAATAATCTTATAGATGTGATTCTATTTACAGGTGAGTAGGTATCAAAAAATTCAAATCCTTATTTTTGTCTATACCATTTAGCAACCAACCTAGCTTTATACTTGTCAATGGATCTATCCGACTTCAAATTTTTCTTGAATATCCATTTGCATCCCAAAGGCTTATTCCTGGAAGGTAAATCAACCAACTCCCATATATGATTTTGCATTATGGAATCTATCTCACTGTTGATAGCTTCATTTCAATGCGATACTTCCAGTGTAGACATAGCTTCTTCGAAAGTCTTCGGGTCATTTTCGACCATGTAAGTTAGAAATTTTGAACCAAAGGATGTGGACGTTCTAGCCCATTTAAAACAACAACAATCCCAGACGTACAATTTTGTCATAAGTTTGTTGTTCTGGATATTTATTTTAGCGGTATAACGATTGTATATGTTGTAAATGAACAAAGTTTCAACCTGCAGAAGCGTAGTCGAAATATTATTATTGTAAGCAAAAGTTCTAACCCACAGGAGCGTAAATAGAACACAATGCAAGGACACAAAGTATATAACTAAAACGACCACACAAATCCAAAATGAAATAAGGAGTAGAAAAAAAAATCCAAGACGAGTATAAGTCTTTCCTTAAAACAAATTGCCCCGCTACGGTGGTCACATTTGAATGGAAAATGTCTCCCAAGATGCGAAGGATACACACTTGTGGTAGCAGCACTTCGAACCACAAGAACAGCAAAACTTCAACGAAATTTTCCCTCTACAAAGAAATGTTATGAGAATGAGAGAAAGATGAATTGCAAGAGAAGAATGGATACTCAATGCAATGATATACTCAAAACCACATCCATAGGGTCCTATTTATAGATGTAGGAAGGGTGCAAATGAAGTAGTGTGGGCCAAAATATGCATCCTTTCGAAAAGTTGCAGTATTTCTTCCAACTTTGAACCACAATATCTCATTCATCTGGAATTTGCTTTGAGATTCCAAATATACCATGACGATTTACTCGACGAGTAGAATAAGTTGGTCTATTTACTTTTGTAATTTGACCATCGAATCAAGTTCGAATATTTGATCGAAATTAACACGAAGTCACACATTTTCATTTTTCCACTTTTACACTTATCAAATTTTTGTTATTTTTGAACCAATTCCAACAGATCCCGTGCAAGAAATGTTAGAAAGTTCGGAAAATCCATTGGTGCTTGGGCTAAGGTAGCTCAAAGCTTTCACAAGGCCGGCATGGATTTCTTAAATCACATATGTACTTTACTAGCACATCCGATGTAAGGAACAATGTCTTTCTGAATGTTAAAACATTGGTACTGGACATAATGCCAGATAAAATTTGTTGCTACCCTCTTTGCTGGCCGATTTCTTATAAAAGCATTTGGTGTTTTTGCATGGTCAAAGATGTTTTGAA
This sequence comes from Olea europaea var. sylvestris, assembly GCF_002742605.1. Taxonomy (NCBI): domain Eukaryota; kingdom Viridiplantae; phylum Streptophyta; class Magnoliopsida; order Lamiales; family Oleaceae; genus Olea; species Olea europaea. The sequence goes on along the minus strand of NC_036259.1, from coordinate 4,261,624 downwards.
CTATTGTGCTCTGAAAAAAACTAGGGTTAGAAAAAGCAACTATGGCTCCACTCTTGCTTTTGCTAGGATCACTTTTTTAGTTTTTTTTTTTTTTTTTTTTTTTCTAAATCCAAATATGTGTTCCTTATGAAATGAAGAGTAAATTGCTTTTTTGCACCATTTTTTTTTCTTTTGGTTACAAATAGTTTTCTGTGTATATAGGAAAAGGTAACGCTGCGGGAACAAATCACGGCACTTCTCCAGGACAGTGGCATCCTCAAACGAGCTGTAGCCATCCATCATGAACAACAAAAGGAGTATGATGAGAGGAGCCAACTATTGCAGCAATTGATGTAGTTGGTGGCTCATTATCAGGACCAATTGAGAACTCTTGAGGTTAGTTCCATAACATCATAATTTCCTTTGAGACAGTAAGCTGTAAAGACAAAAGTTTACCTTGAAATACACTGTCTATTGACATATAAAAGAAGAACGCCAGAAGAATATGTTAGAGAAATAGGAAATGAGAACTTTCTCACTTTGAATTAAACCTACTAAAAGATGCCTAATAGACATATGTCCTTGTTTAATTGCCGAAGTTGCAGGAGAAAAACTATGCCTTGACATTGAAGTTGCATTAGGCCTAGCAGAGCAACTCGATCCCTGGTCATTACCATCTAGAAGTGTTCTACTAACTAATAAAACTCGGCTATAAAACTTGCTGCAGTGGGTTCTGGTCAATTGATTTCCCGCAAGTGGATGGGATCGTGAACAAGTAATATAATAGTGTGTAGAGTGTCGAACCCATGAGGACTATGTATTTGATCCAGTTAAAATTAACAATACCCTTAATCGAATAGCAAAATCAAATCGTGACTAAACAATATTGAATCTAGCAACTAAATTGAAAGCTAAGTAAAAATTTATCAAATTCACAAGAAGTATTGCTAAGATGTGAAATTCCCTTTGGTACTCAATTTTTATTTCAAAATTTAAATTGACAATTTGAAATTATGCTTGTTGGTCAATGTTCCTATTTTAATTGAAAACCTCTCTCGATAGTTATCAAATCTATTTCTCTCATGTGACCTTCCTATCTCTCGATAGAAGATGCGAATATAATAAATGCATTAAACGAGTTAGAACATCTTTAACAATCATATGATGCATAAATGTATATTTATATCCTTTATCGAACCTCACAATATTTATTAATATGTGCTAGCAATCTTATTACCTCTCTCGATGATAATAAAATTCACAAACAATTCAATTAATGACCAAGTAATTGAAAAGCAAGTTAAACCATAATAAACATCCAAGAATTTAAACAAATTTAATGTCAATTTAATTATTCAACCCAAAAATTTGTAACGAAGGTTCATCACTTTCTAACAATATAAAAAAAATTAGCCAAGTATATCGTCGAAATTAAACATGCAAAAGTTAAAAGACATCACCAAAAATTGACGGAACGTGACTAATTCCTGCTCAATTGTTGATAAATTATCGAACGAAGATTGGGAATTAATTCCAATTTCCAAAACTGCAGCCCACTCTTGTGTATGTCCTCTCTTCTGTCGATATGCGTGACCGTCACCAACTCATATTTATCTCCAGAGGCTGCCCAGTTTCCCGTTTAATGCCAGAAATCTGTCTTTTTTCTTTTAATTTCAGCAACTGCCTAGTTTGTTTCTTCCAAAGACCCCAAATAGCTTGGCTTTTTTTTTGTGCGTAGTCTAATAATCTTGGTTGCTCCTCTCTGCGTGTATGTGTATATATATCAACTCCAAGAGGCTATTATCTATGTATATAAAATCAATTCCAGCCGCCTATATATGTGTACAATAATCAGTCCCCAAAGTGGCTGCTAATGCTTGATTTTATAATCCTCACAGCCACTTTAATGCTTGTGCAAATTCCAGTCCCTTTTTTTTATCAAATTCAGCCGCCCAATTGTGTTGGTAATCCAATGTTTTCCCTTAGCCGGCTCTCTCTACATGTATAATCTCCCTCAACTCTTTTTCTTTTAGCCTCCCTTCCTCCCAGAAAACTGCCGTCTTCTATGTATATATATTCATGCTAGAAACCCTTTTAAATTTGGGTCAAAACAAAGTCCACAAATTAGGCCTATTGAATCCTTTATTTTCTTCAAGTCCTCACTTACTTTAAAATCATACAATTCAATCCTTGAGCCAATTTAGTCCTCGTGCTTTGGAATTTGTCATTTCTTTGCTGATTTTTGCTTCCTTCCTTCGATTCCCTTTTTGTCCATAGAATTTACCTATTAAACATATAAAATAAAACAATTTAGGGTATAATTTGTCAAAAGAACTATTAAATATTATTATTTTAGAGCCCGAATAAGTGTATAAAATATATTTATCAGGTTCTTTTAGCTCTCACCGTATATGTGCATTGAAGTGTTCAATGGTAATATTGTGTAAGAACTTGGGTGTCTAGATAAAGCTATGTAAGTTTGAGACGATTTTTCGAGGATATGGCCTAATTAATTCACTCCGGTAACATTTAAGGCTTGAAATCTAGTTCATTTATGCTTCTTATAGTAATTTTATCATGAAGATTTTATTTGAATAATGCTATCTAGCCTTGATAGTGTTAAATAATCGGTTTAAGTAATCATACTTAATAAAACTAATTAAATGAGTTGCATTCTTGCATTTAAATTAATTAATCATTTGATGTCATCTATAATCATCTAAAATGAGGTTAAACGCTAGTGATGTTACCTTAAATCCATGTCGAATTCAACTCATCTAACTAATTTGTATCAAGATTCAACTTAAATATCTCAAAAGACAGATGTCTTGGGTTCGAATCCTACAAAATGTGATAGAAAATCTTAAAGGATAAAGTGAACTTAGAGTATGTTTGATTGACATGGAAGATATTAGAGGTGGGCGCGGGTCGATTCGGTTCAGTTACCAAATTTTTCGGGTATCTAGTAAATGGAACCGTCGGTCCAAATATAATTAAATTTTTTAACATTTATAACAAAATTATATAAATACAACTAATGACACATTCAAGGGTTTCGGAATGTCAGAGACTAGTAGATTACCTTGTTCAAATGATCGCTACGGTCAAAGTTTCAATCGATGGAGGTCACAGTGTCAGCCGACGATTGTATAGGTTTTGGAATGTCAGCCGGCGATTGTATAGGTTTTGCACTTCAATGTAGGTGTTTATGGTTATTTAGTGGGTTAGATCTTGTTGGGTTAAGAAATGAAACAATAAAATGGTAATTGGGCCAAAATTAAAAAATTAGAAATGAAACAAATTATTGAGCAAAAAATTTGGATTTAGAAATTGTTAATTTTTTTAGAAAAAATTAAAATAAAAATAATTTGATTTATTCAATATAAAAAAAATAGAAATATTCAGTTCTTATTCGATTCTTCGTCTAGAACCGAGAACTGAATTATACCCGTCGGTTCTCAATTTAGATACCCGTTAGAGTATTTAATTTGACAAGAACCGTTGGGTACAGTTCTAGTTTGGTTTGCCCGATTCGGTTCGGGAGATTTGTCCAACCCTAGAAAATATCACCTAAAAAAGAAAATATTTTCCTTGTTTTGATACAAATAAAAACCACCTCTACCCAAGGAAAATATTTTTTTTACAAAAAAAAAAAAGAAAAATTAGACATATTTTCAAAAGTCGGAAAATGTTTTCCATGAAAAAATATAGCAATCAAACACTCTAAGTAAGAATTTGGGTGGAAAACTGATATTTTTCATGAAAAATAAATATAATCAAACACACCTTTAGACTCTCCCAGAACAAATAGTACGTAAAATAATGACTTGAGCACAGATGTCAAGCCGTTAACTAGAATCTTAACTGACCCTAAATGTACCACCTCGAGCCAGTCTTCTCAGAGCTCAAGGTCTTTGATAAATAAAGGCAAGCATTGGCACCCCCAGAACCATAATCTTCGTTGCTCTATAGATGAACCAAAAGTTAGCTTCTATATTTCTATTCGGTCAAAGACAGTCCACTTGATTTCTCAACACGTCTAGCTCAACTTGACTTAAATATCTAATTGTTTTCGATTATTATAAACCCCTGTGATATAAAACCTGTACATCATATTAAAAATAGATTAAATATTTAGCCAAAACATGTCATTATAGAGACAATTCACGCATAGAGCTATACAAACAGAATTTCATATGCCGCTTTTATCATCTGGCAGCAAAGGGTCGACATACACAGTTTCTAAGAAGAAATACTGCATTCTGTTTTTACATTACAAGAACTTGCCAAGAACAGTTTTTCTTGAAGGGGCTTCAGAGCTGTCTAGAGGCCCGTTTCTCATCTTGAACAGTGCAAAGAGTTACAGAGTTAACTTGTTTCCTCAATTTCGCGTTGTCAATTAGAACGTCTGTCAGCATCTTCCTCAATTCAGCATCTCTTGTCCTCGTACTGCCACCATCTGGACTTCTGATGGTGCCAGAATTATCAACATCTTTTGCAAGAAGCTGCGCCTGTTCAATGCCATAAATAGTTATAAAAGTTAAATCAGCATAACTTACAATGTATCTGGCCCTCCAATTGAAAATAAAGGCATTGGTGGCAGCCAATGCAAGGGTACTGCGCAAACCAAGAATTGAAATACACAGTATAATGCAAGAATGACAAGCTGCATAATTTATAGCTCTGGCTTGAAATTGAACCATCAACGAGTCCAATACATAATATGCTCAGTACAACTATTAAGTGACGTGCCATATTCAAATGGTCTGCTTCAGTAACATGCAGTCACAAATTTCGTCTTCTATTAAGCAACCGGTGTCTCATCCTAGAATGATCCACAGTTGTCAATGGACTCAGATGAAATATGTTGGTTCCATGTATGTTCTCGTGTAACATTAAAACAGATTGTAAATTACTTAAATGATCAAGTAAATTCTATGAAATTTCATTACTTGTTACCATCAATGGAGTAGGCATGAAACGCAAAACAGCATTTGCATAGAATGGAAGGCCGTCAGCTCTTTACACGTTGAAACAGAATTTTTATGATTACCACGAGATTTCATATGTAATGAAGGAAGTAATAGAAAAAGACAACTTGATGCCAACAGGAGATGACAACAAAGTTAGTAATAAGAAGTACCTCTGCAAGAAGAAGTCCAATACGATTATCTGATGTAGCCAACAGGCCGACAGCCTCAGATTTAGACAAAGTATCCATTTTCAGTTTATTTTCTTCCTCAGCGAGAAAATTCACACTGCATTCTTCAAGCCGACTGCGAAGAATCTCACATTCATGCACCAATTTTGCATTGGCAGCATCTGTATATTCCGATTTTTGCCTTTCCTCCTGTAGTATCCTCTACAATGAAGCAGAAGCAGAGAATGATCTACTATTTCATGACGCAGCATTGAAAGCACTATAATATCAAAACAGAAAGAGGTCGACTGAAAATCAGAGAAATGTCTAGACAACAAGCAAACCATTTTGTAACTGAATAGCAGGCAAAAATTTATTTTACAGTCTAGATAGATAAATATATGATGGAAAGCTATGATAATTCAAGCCATTGACAGCTTCAAACCAATGCTTAACTAAATGAGTTGCAATATTATCAGCATGAAATATTTCCTCAATGTTTTCAATTATTTTCTCTATTTTCTTAATCAACAGAGCACAGAATTAGGATGGTCCTAGAGCCAATCTTAAGAATTAGGATGTTCCTGGAACCAATCTCCGTTAATTTACCCCCGAGTGCAAGTATTCTATAATAGCAAATAGAATGCACCTCAAATTCGGTTCTCTCTTTGGCCAACCTGCCAACCTCCTGCTTCAATTCCAATTGAAAACTTCGAAGTGATTTAACTTCCCTGACAAGAAGTTTAACATCTGCTTTTGATTTCAAGTCTGACTCTTCACGATGCTTCAGCAAGCTCTCAAGCTGCTCTTTGGTAATATCTAACTCTTGCCGCAATGCTTCATTCTCTTGAATGATTGAAGTTCTTGTTGATTCAAGATGAGCATTTTTGTCCTGAGTATTTTTTATATATCATCCACTTTACATAAAGGAGAATTAGACAAAAATCGCAAGACAAATCCAAACCTGCTCAGCTTTCAATTTCAACTCTATCTCCATACACTTTCTTCTGAATTCCTCTGTATCCCACTGCATTTGAGTAAACTTTTCCCTTTCAATTAGAATAGCCTTCTCCAGATTTTCTTTGCCAGTCTGCTTTGTAGATCCCAGTTCATTTTCAAGATCTTTGACCTGCAGATATAAAAAACTTTAGCCCAAGTCATTATGACCAATTGTCAGATTAGGTCGTTGACAATTTCTTTCAAAAACTTGCACTGACTTAATATTAGCAGGGAACATCATTGACATTCTTAATTCATAAAAAACATATGTAGTCCACTTTTCATTTAAAGTACCAATCATATTTTTCTTCAAGGATATACTGAAAACTGAAATTTTGAAATCTAAGCAACTTCATACATGAGTCCATGTAGATGTTGAAGATTATATATTTAATATTAGATAAATGTCAAGAGAAGATGTTGACTGTGGACTGGTTAAAGAATAAAGAAAATAACGTAAATGTATTGATTGTCACATTTTAATTACAGTAGGAGTTAATAAAATATGATTTCTAATCAGTGAGGACAGTGGGAAGAGATAGATTCAGTCAAAATACTTGAACTCTAGTCATCAAATGTTGTGTAAACAACAAGTTCAAACATATCAGTCTGATACTGGTAGAATACAGAGATGAAACAGATTAGTGGGAGTAAGTCCAAATAAGTTTTATCCCGTAGAAGAGAACATTATTACTTCTTAATTTTCATTGTTAAAATAGAAATGTCAAAATATATCAGATTGAGTTATAATATTTCTGCAAGGTTAATGCATGTAAAAAAAATAAATAAATAAAAAACCACCTATAATAATGCAGAAGATTTTTGTAAAAACAATATGAATTGACTCAGACTTCGTAGTAAAACTAATTAAGTGTCATTCAGGATTTATCAGATTTGGAGTATACCTTTGTTGTGAGATATTGTCTTACAGTAAGCTCTTGATTTAATCTTGTTACAAGATCTTCCATATCTGTCTTTGACGTGGCTAACCGTTGTTGCATAGTAGTGAGAAGCCTGTTCATTTTCTGCTGTTTATCTGTTGGAAGAACAAGTAAAGTCTCATGTGAAAACTGTAAAGCTGAGCTTACAAGCGTATCCATGGTTTCAAAAGCTTCAGCACTTCGAGAGAGTTCAGATGTAGTATCGCTAATTTGTCGTGCCTCCCACAAATTTAACATTTCACCTGGTGTGGGCGAACCTGTGACATTCTCAGGGCTTTCTCTCGACAAACAATGGTTAACTATTGTGGGATTTTCAGATCCTGAGGAGATTTCCATTCCGTACTCATGAAGGGATACCGCTTTAGAATTCTCTCTGTAAATCTCGTTCCTATCTATACCACTGTTAACTCTACCATGAAACAATTCACTATGCAAATCTTTTTCTTGATTCCCTTGCATGAACTCCTTTGGGAGCTTAGCATCATCATTTCCAGACAAGACTTCGTTTATTGTTGCTTCTGCTGGACTAGCTAAATCATGGTCAGATGCTGCTTTTTCCATGCCAAGTTCAGAGTTATTATCCTTCCAATGTTTAGGTGTCCCGATCTGAGATGTCTCATAAGCATAATCATCACGACAACTCGACGTTATGGCAGATGTGCCCGTAATAGAAGAGACAGTTGAGTGGCTAGAAATCGGATATGATGGAATGTTACTATTGCCAGCCAAATTTACATATGACCCTTGATGACTAGACTCATAGAATGCTGAAAAGTATCAGAAAGGAAAAGCATATAAAAGTGAATAAGTTATAACACAAATTTTCTATTTACAAAAAGGATAATGTTTGTCAGAATAGACAGAAGTATGTTTACACAAATGTACAGGAAAAATTGTGAGAAAATGCAGCAGAGAGATACATACACGACCTTGCAGCTTCTTCCAATTCAAGAAAAAATGCTACAGAAGCACTTCTTGACAAATCAATATCGGAAAGTACTTTCACTATCCAATCCTCCAAAGAAAACCTACGCTGAGGTGAAACTTGCATGAGGATAGTAATACAACAAAACTAATTGATGAGAATTAATAAGCAAAAAATTTTGAATCACGTCAAAAATAAGTAACTCCAGCAAAAAATGACAGCACGTCCTAAATAAGAACAATGACATCAAGCATCAATGGTAAGACGAACAACAAACTAAAAATTGTGAATGAGTGAGATTTTCAGCCAAAACAAAAGTACAAAATAAATACAAAGATAAGTTCAATGTTTGGAGGAAGTAAACTACTTAAATCATTTAGTTTTTATAATAACCAAAAAATGATGTTAAAAAATAATTTAAATAAGAATTGAAAAGTAGAAAATCAACAAGAAGAGAATAACATTGATTAAATTCTGAAGAAAATCCAGACCTTATGTTGAAGCTAAATATGATGTACAAGGACTTGCATATGCATTAGCATCCTAACTATTCTAGACAATGACCCTATCATTATCCCCTTAGTCGGTTGCTGCACATTGAAAAGGAATAAAACGTTTTGCCTTGTTTTAATTCGAATTTTTGAATGAATTTCTAACACCAGTTCTACTATAATATGCATTGTAAAAGCAATTATAGAAACTATTCAAGATCTCGGGATCGTGGGAGTCTATGTTTTTCCTTTATCAAGACATGTCATTACATAAAAGGACTTGGATTATCAGAATAACTAGCACATAAAAATCAATTATCAGAGTTAATTCAGTTTCCAGAACAGTAAACTTGACCACCATTGTATTAATTTATTTTACTCGCCCCTCTTAAAATTTAGAGTAAATTACCAGATTAAAGAAGAAATAACAGGTCTCATCACATGTTTACAGACTATAGTCCAAAAACTTCTCTATTAGGATAAGCAGTCAAATCTTTAAGGAAACTTTTCGTAGACAAATGATGAGATGATCAACCTGATAGAAATGCAGTTATAAGGTCTCACTCATGAATAATTTGTGTTTGAAGAATAAATATGAATTAGCTTTCCACATAAGGAATTGCTGAATTTTGGTCAAGAAACTATAACTTTTGTAGCCTCGATCTGTTTGTCTGCTTATATGAATTAACTATTTCTCTCTGAATCAAATAAGAATCCGGAAAACTTAAACCTCGTATACACAGTAGTTGAAATGCATAACAAATTTACAAGATACATCATGAATATTTTGATCTACATAATTTTAATTTAAAAGGATATTAATGCAGAAAATACATAGCAAATGTAATCGATTGTTTATAGATAGGAACAGATAAATTGAGAAACTGATGCTTGTACCTATAGGCAAGGTCTCATCAACACTCAACAAAGAAGCACTTAGAATATGATTTGTTTCTCTGCATAACCGAAATAGCCTATAGCCTATAATTCTTTTATGGTCTAGATAATCTATTCCTCCGTTTGGCAAATTTATAAATAGTTTATAATTCAGAAAATACATAGCAAATGTAATCGATTGTTTATAGATAGGAACAGATAAATTGAGAAACTGATGCTTGTACCTAGAGGCAAGGTCCCATCAACACTCAACAAAGAAGCACTTAGAATATGATTTGTTTCTCTGCATAACCGAAATAGCCTATAGCCTATAATTCTTTTATGGTCTAGATAATCTATTCCTCCGTTTGGCAAATTTATAAATAGTTTAAAACTAGGAATAGAAATGGGCCCCAAGAAGTGTGTGGATAATGATTAGTAGTTACAAATATGTTGTTAAAATTAATATTTGACTTTGACTGAACTATAAACCAATTTATAAATTGTATCCAACCGAGGGTACTTTGCTAGTGAATTACAATGTCAACATATGATAATGATTGATTGAAAATAACTGTACAAACCCTGGTAACTCTAGTGAATTACAATATCAACATATGAAAATGATTGATCGTGATAACTGTATAAACCTCTGGAAACTTTGTGTTCACGATGAGATCAGGTGTAACAGTAATTGTACAGATTTCCAGTATATCCATAACAATAATAACGAACACGAGGTCTTGAGGGTTCTATGTCCTTAAAAATAATGTACTCAGACATTGTAAGCAGTAAAAGGGCCATAAAACATGTTGTCCTCATGTAAAAACACTCACAATAACATTCATGATCAAGTCATTAACCAAAAAATCAGGGTTATCGCACTCCTCTAAATATTAACTTATATATAGTATGACTTGCTTGGAAACATTTGCAAATGCAAGAAACCATCGCATAAAAATATATCAATATGCTACTTATACATAATGCTGTGTTCATAATAGTCTCCATCTCCCTTACATGGAGGGGGACCATTTCGGATAAATTATATTTTATTCGAAGTGGGTCCCCCTCTATGTGAGGGAGGGTGGACACTGTTATGGATAGCATGATGTACGTATAGCATTACCCAAAATCATAAGCAGCATAACAACAGATAAGGGAAATGGAAGTATATTAACTTCCTCCAGAAGCTCCCTCTTTTTCATTTTTAAAAGCCCCTTGGGCGGAACTGGGGGCATTTTTTTCCTCGGATAAGCTCTTTTGAGCTGCAAAAAGGCAAACAACGAGTAATGTTAAATTCATATCTTGCTCACAATAACATTACTTACCAAAACTACAATAATTCCACCAAAATCAAGTCCTACAAACTACGCAATAAAATAATTGAAGTCCAGTTACAGAAATATGATTAAACAGAACTCCACCATATCATAACAAGCACTAGATAAATCTTTTAAATGTTTTAGGAAAAACTCAGAGCTTACATCGGACGAGAGCTTCAAGAAATCACTGAATCTTCTTAGTATTCCTCGTGTAGTGGTAACCCCTTCTGGTGACTGTAAACCAACTTGAACCCTGTAAAACTGTCATGTAAGAATGTTAACAACAATAGATAACAACTTCTGGAACTTAGTATATACACAATCTTTATTAAACTTCAAGATTATTAGGTTCAATAGGTATCACCCTCTAACTAGTAAGATATCACACTCAAATAGAACTACCTTAAAACTTCACTTGAAATCCATCTATCTAACACCCAGAAACTATTCCTTTTTTTAGGCTCGTAAAGCAACATTTTTCTTACTTTTTTGTTGAGAAGGTAGGGTGAGGAAAAGCTAAACAACAATGGGAAAGAACTCACCTCACCTCAATTATAAACCACTATCGACAACATATTTACTATGAAGACGGAGAACAGAGAATGTAAATTAAACACTACAGAAACAATACAAATAAACAATAACTTCATGTTTTAAGAAGAAACGAAAAGAATATATCAAGAAAAACTACCAAAACCCATACCACAACAGGGTCCGAACCATGTGGGTTAGATAAGATGGTCCAAGAAGGAACCGTGACACTATAACTCCATCTTGTTCGAAAATCATGTGGCCAGAGAGTATTTCGCTCATCCTACATTGTAAGAAAATAGCTTTAATTACAGGATGCATGAAATAAATAAGAAGTTACACTAATTACAGGAGTAGTCATATGTAAATATCATTGGTTAAAACAGGGAATATTTTTAGCATAAAAGCTGATGCTTGTGAGCTGCACAAAAATCAAACAGCAATTTTGGATAATGTTCATCAAGAATACATCTTTCACTCAATGATCATGGAGAAACATAACAACAATAAGATTCAGAATCGTCTAACTTGCACTTATTGCATCTCTGAGAATTCATAATAAAATTCAGTGCAATTAACCATGTTATGGAGGAAATTACCCAAGGCAAAGAATACAGAAACATAAGATGTTGATTAATATTTTTCATCATAAAAATAACGTTTTAATGAGAAATTCTTTGCATGTTTTCTTATTTTACTTTTGTTTTTTTATAGGATAGACTAATTGGAATCAATAACAAGACTTGAAACCCAGATCCTTATTTGCAATAAATGATGCAAATAACCAGTCTAACAATGTCTGTAAAGCAGCAAACAATATTTAATCACCTCAATTGTGTTTTGATTAGAGCAAACTGTACAGTGTAACAGTACCACGTAAGCTTCACTAGCGGGCCATGATCAATCAATTTGTGTGCGACTTGGAATGTAGATAATATTGCAACAACACAATATGGAACTATAGAATAGATAACTGTAAAAGTAAAAGCTCTCTATTCTTTTCCAGTTGTTAAAACTCTGAATTTCATGTAATTTAAGCTGATTTTCAACCAAATGAAATTTGGTACATTAAATAAGTAAAGAATCAAGACTAATTTACATTTAAAAAAAATCTTAACGATAAAGAAACATGCAATCCAAATTCATTCGGGACGAAACTCCAAAAAGGAACAAAGAAAATAAATTGTACCCAATTAAGTGGAGAAGGCCTCCAATCCATGCCGAGAGGAAGTGGAGAAGTTCCATCGTACCGATTCTTCGGAGGACAGTCATTTATATTACCACGATCAATCTTGTTCCTTTCAATTGCCGAAATTGAAGACCCAGCTGAATTTTCATGGTATTCGAAGAGGAAAGAAGGATCGGCGAATCCCATATCAAGAAGCGAGTAGTCAAGTCTGTATAAATTCATTTTTAGGTTTTTGTAATTGTAATTGATTTGCTCGACGAATTGCTCCTGAGAATTTCGAGTCAACTGAAGTTCGAATTTGGGAAAGGATGTTTATGATTTTCGACTGGTACGACTTTCAACGAACACTTTTATAGCGAGAAAATTGCACCATGGTACGTAATCATTGGCAGTTGTAGTAATATGGTCTAAAATGTTTAAAAATGAATAAGTCAGACCAACGTTTATTCTTATCTCAGTATTAGTCCCGACAAATAATGTCTCCAAAAATCCTTTAAAATTGGCAAACACAAGGCATTTGACTATTTTTTATTACGACTAGTGAGACGCACATGCGAAATACGTGTCATAGTGTAGTTGACTATATGATAACGCAGATATAAGAAAAATTTATTTTTATTAAGCATTAGTTACATTAAATTTAGGCATATGTTGCTAAGCCCTTGTTTAAGCCTTATTTTAAGTCAAAGAATGCATTTTTTAAATAGTGATTGATGAAGAATGTGTGATTAAATTTTTGAGTTTGCGTGTAATATTATTTTATTGAAAAATGTGATTAAAAATGAATTTTAGAAAAATGAATTTTTGGATGAATGAGGCTCAAACAAGGGCTAAATATTTTGAAGTAACAACATTGAATAAATAACGTATTCAGCACCACAAATTATGTTCCGATTAAAAGAAAGCTTTATCAAGCAAAGTGTTTGAAGAGATAAAAATTGGTAACTTATATTCATTGACAGGATTTTAATTTGCATTTGAAAATAATTTATTTGTTTGACTCTAGTATCGATCATACGACACAACGAGGAATGAATGACCTTTTTATACATTGGACTTCTTATATTGTTGAAAAAATAATAGAAGCAATAAAATAGTCTCAATTTAATTGTTCGGGGAAATTGCAAGTCTACCGAGAAGGTAAAGGTAGCAGCTCCATTTGGAACCTGCAATTATGAGAAACTAAAACATGATCAATCTGCCTTAACAAAGGAATATTTTAAACTTATGACCATTATAGCAAGAGAAGAGTTGTAAATGGTATCATCTAGTTCGAAACTTGCATCAAGCAAATATAACAAAAATGAAAGATGTTCATACATGCAATAAAATTAACATCAAAGATCAGTGAATCATGGGCAAGCATCTTTTCGAGAGTCAAAAGGGATAATGCAAAAGATAACGAAGTCTAGAGCTTAATCTCTATACAATTCTTCTTGTTACATCGCGACGGTCTATAGTAGTTTATAAATATGTTGGCACAAAGGGACAGACAACTCAAAATATGATGATCAAAACAATCACACCCTCATGTAAGGATATTGCAGTAGCAAGTCTCTTATTTTCATTGTCCTGAACAAAAGAATTGCATGTTTAGTTAGTAATATTAGATCATACTTGACAATGTAATACACCATACTTCTGTGAAACATTGTCTTTAGAACCAATTAGAAAGATAATATTTTCATCATTTACTTGTCTTGAACTTTTTCTTTCTGTTAGTATTTTTTGTTCATTTCTTTCTATCCTATTTTTCTCTTTTCAAAAGGGAGGTTAATTTGATTTGATGATTGGGGACGTTTGTTTATCATTTTTGTAAAAATGAGAATGAAAAATATAGTCGTTATGGGCCACATACAAGAGATAGAAATTCAAATTTGATGGCATGATGTGATGGATAACAGCCATATTTTTTATTTTAATGGGAAAAGAATGGAAAATAAATGGGGTTAGAATGCACTGTCTACTATTAATGAGGCTCCATTTTATAAAGTAACGTTGAAATTAGCACAACCGACCCTTGCCAAATTAACACTCATCCGCATGTAGAAAGTATATATTAATAAAAAGACACTACGTGGTCTTCGGGTTTGGGGGAACAATGTATCGAAACATGATATGTGTCTAAAGATCGACTCAAGGCCATATGTGCTAATTATGCAGCTTCATATTGTTCAAATTCTCTACAAAAATTAAAAAAAAAAAAATTATATATATATTGTACATCTCGTAGCTTCTCAAGCCCTTAGATTTGCTACATATTTTTGTACATCCTTAGCTAATGAACAAGAGCGAAAAATTGTTATGCTTTATAACAAATTGGTATATTCAAAAGCTTAAAGAAAATCATTTTAGAGGATTGGGTACATAAGTGCAGATATATACTTTTCAGTGACTAAAATCTAACAACTAACATCATTTCTAGGGAACTGGTTATATGAGAGACTTGAATCATAACCAGTTGCCATCCAGAAGAGTAGAGTTGAAAGGAAATAACAGGAAGGAAATAAGAAAAGATAAAATTTTGTATGAAATACATATTTTGAGCAAGCATATGAAATTCCTAGCCCATCGATACCAAATAAAACACCATTTTTGATTAATCAAAGTTCACATGACAAGTGAATTTTCGAGCAACAATGATCAAGTATGGTCTAGATGCATTTCACAGGTAATTAACATAATATATGAGTAGCTCTTTTTTTCAACTGAAAGCAAGTATAAACAACTGAATCGCCAAGGCTTTAGAAATTGTAAGTAGAATATGACTTATATACCTATAGACAAACGTCATTTATGTCTGAATGCCCTTAGACTCCAGGTAATGTCTCAATCCCCTAGAATGAGAAATAAGGACTTGTTTGATACCTCCATTTTCCACTCAATTTGTGCTGTTTGATGATCAAAATTTTCCATGGAATTACTTTTCCACTTCTCCCTCACGTGATGCCATTTTCTTGGTTTTTAAGGGATTTCAAATCCTTTAGTTTTGGTGAGAATTGGCTTTTCCAATTTTTTTAAAATTTTAATTTTAATTTTTTCCTGCAATAAAAACAAATTCTATCCACAATTGTAAAAAAAATCTATCCATTAATTGACAATTTTCATGAAAAGTGAAATCAAACGAACACCAAAAGATCCAAAATTTCAACATTTTCCAAGTGGATAATTATACCAACCAAACACGTTTAATTGACAATTCTTAGTAAAATAAGTTTTTTGGTTTTAAATAATCAAATGTCATCCAAATAGATGCATTGGATCTATAATTCTAACTTGCCAAGTTGATGAATGACAGAAGGTGAAGATATTAATAAGAATAGTGAGAAACAAGTTCATCAATTCATGAGAGCTCAAAACACTATACACTTCCCAGTTTTAGAACTTTGTTCGTGACAAAAAATACATCATAGTATTAACTTTATCATCCCAAAAGAGACCACGCAGTAGGACTTTGAACAAGGATTAATAAAACCAAATGAATACAATTCTGTATTACTCACTGAAATAGTTTTCTAGGGCTATACATCTATATCAGCGCCTTCAATGGAATCTTTAGCACTGAGTCCAGTGCTCATTTGGCCCAGAGAGGGTGAGTTCCTATCAATCGGAGATTACTCGGCTGCACTACACCAGGCCGACACGTTATTGACTTAGTTGTGAGTTAAAGATTATGTTGGTGGAGTCATCAGAGCCTAGAGCACAAACAAAAACACCTGTAAAGACTTTTCAGGCATAACAAACCATTCCAGCTGAAGCCCACCTACTAAAATTTAAAAAATTAAAATATTCACATCTAAGAAAATTCAAAATCAAAAGAGAATGAAAAAAGAGAAAAGTACTTTAATTGTTTTCTCTCCAAATATAAAATAATCAATGATTTTACAAAAAAAAAAAAAAAGGAAAAACATGAGCTTGCGTGCTGTTGAAAGTTGGTTTAATAAGTGGGAAAACTTGGAGGAGAGAAAATTTTCTATCTCGATCAACACAAAATAACAGTAATCCAGAAGAAAAAAATGATGTCAACTTCTGCTCTACTATGAAAGAATTGACTGTGATGCAAGTTGCTACTGAGGCTGCAAAGATGACTGTAGTGGCAAGAGTTGATGGTGGAAGTCTCAATTGAAGCTGCCTGAACCGATTAATCATTAGACTAATAGTTTGATCTTTAGCAAGATCTTTACCTGTAGCACAAGAAAAAGTTGAAAGTAAGATTACCGTCCCTATGTACAATACACAATTTCTTTTGGAGCAAATGTTCAAAGATAGGAGAATTCTCTAAACACAATAGACCAAAAATAAAATGATCGCACTTCTGGAGCGTATTCATGTATATTAATGTCCAAAGATCTCCTAGTCAAGTAGAGGCTTATTATATTGTAATATTCCCTTTGGAATTTCAAACCAAAACAGAATGCAGACTAAGTTATTAACTGGTCATATAGTGAAAACTAACCTCAGCAAACATTATATCGGACCCTTGACGACCTGAATCCTTAACATTTCGAGAATCATATACTAAAACTAATTTAAAGAATATTCAACATAATCATATAAATTATTAAAGCACTTACCTAAATTCAAATAATTTAATGAGTTTAATAAATTAACTTAAAATGAGAAATATGTTAAAATATTTAGCCCCGTTTGATTCTCATTCTTTGGCCACAAAAATGAAAAATATGACCATTATCCATCACATCAAACTAACATATTTGACTTTCTATCTCTTGTGTGGGTCCCTTAACGGCTATATTTTTCATTCTCATTTTTACAAAAATGGATGCCAAACAGGGCCTTAAAATCAAATGAAATAATAATAGTTTGACAATGTAATAATTTTATTATTGAAACTTTTGCCACCATAAGCCATATTCGTGCCAATTGTTTCGAATCATCAATTATTTGAAAGTAAAGACATAATGGGGTGAGAATAATTCTCAATAAGCGTGCCTAGATAATCAATTCATATATGTATTTCTACGAAAAATTCATAACTTGCATGGGAAAACACGAAAATTAGACCGAACTTATATGATGCTAAATTCTCGTGCGTAATGCTACAAAACTCCGGTCCATTCTTAATAAAATATAATTAACATGGACTTAACATAACATATCCTTAGAAATATTACATGTAGAAACGTTGGACTGTCTCCTAACAAGCGCTAGTTTATAGTCTATAACTCAACTCTACCTTACTTGATTTACTCCAGTGTTTTGAGGTGAACGGTGGACTTTTCATTTGAGAAATCCCCGCTTCAATAATGTTTCAGCCATTGTCCATTAACTTTAAATGTTCATTTGTTCTCGTGAGTGATCTCTACAGCTCCATTTGGGAATACCTTAGTTATTGTGTATGGACCAGACCTCTTAACCTCAATGTTCCTAGAAAAGAGCTTGAGTCTAGAGTTATACAACAAAACTTTTTACCCTTCCTTCAACTCTCTTTTCTGAATATGCATGCTATGCCACTTTTTGGTGCATTCCTTGTAAAACATTGCATTCTCATATACTTCTAGTTGAAATTCATCCATTTCGTTCAATTGAAGCAATTGCTTTTCACCAACTGCCTTCAAATCCAAATTCAAGTTTCGAAATGCTCAATAGGCCCGGTACTCTAATTTAATTGGCAATTGGCACACTTTCCCAAAGACTAGGTGGTAAAGAGACATGCCTATAGGTGTTTCGAATACTGTTCTATAGGCCCACAAGGCATTGTCTAACTTCATAAACTAGTATTTCCTTGAAAAATTCACCGTAAGTATCCTCTTCAATTCTCGATTAGAGACTTCAACTTGTCGCTGGTTTGAGGGTGATATGGGGTGGCCACAAGGTGTCGGATGCCATATTTATTCAACAATGATTTAAATTGGCGATTGCAAAAGTGTTTACCCCTGTCACTTATAATAGTTCGCAGTGTACCGTAGCGGGTGAAGATATATACTTTTTTAGAAACCCGATTACCAACTTAGCATTGTTGGTTATTAATGCCACTGCTTCCACCCACCTAGATACATAATCAACTGCCACCAATATGTATTGATTTGAGAACAATGGAAGAAATGGTCCCATAAAGTTAATCCCTCATACATCAAACAGCTCCACCTCCAAAATACTATTTAAAGGCATATCATTCCTTCTCAAGATATTTTCAATGCGTTGAAATATGTCGCACCTATTCACAAACTCAAAGGTATCCCGAAATAACGTCAGCCAGTAGAATCCAGACTGTAGAATCTTTGCAGTTGTCTTTGAAGCCCCAAAATGCCCCGTATATGCAGATGAATGGAAATGTTCAAGTATTCGAGGCACTTCTTCCTCTAGAACACACCGTTGAATGAACTAATCTGCCCTTCACCTATAAAGAATGAGATCCTCCCAAAAATATTATTTCAAATCAGCGAATAACTTCTTCCTCTGATGACTTGAATAATCTACTGGAATGATGGACTTGGCTAAGTCATTCACAATGTCAGTATACCAAGATGCTCCTTCCACACTAAGCATTTGTTTGTCTGGGAAAATCTCATCTATGTTTGATGACTCTTCCAGCTCTATAGGTTTCAGGTGAGACAAGTGATCAGCCACTACTTTTTCACTTCCCTTCTTGTCCTTGATTTCAAGATCAAACTCTTGCAACAGTAAAACCCAACGTATCAATCTTGGCTTGGTGTCCTTCTTTGTCATCAAATATTTCAAAGTAGTGTGATCAGTGTATACTATGACTTTTAACCCGACGAGATATGATCGAAATTTATCAAAGGCATACACTACAGCCAAGAGCTTTTTCTCAATAGTGGCATAATTGAGCTATGCATCATTCAGGGTTTTGCTTGCATGGTATATCACATGGAATATCTTGTTTCTACGCTGTCCTAATACAGCCCCAATGGCGTAATCACTTGCATCGTACATCAATTCAAATAACAATTCCTAATCTAGTACAACAATCACCAATGCTAAGGTAAGCTTTTCCTTCAAAGTATTGAAAACCGACAAACACTTCTCTGTAAAGTCAAATGGGACATCCTTCATTAATTGATTGCCCAGAGACTTGGTTACCTTTGAAAAGTCTTTGATGAACCATCTATAGAACCCGACATGGCCTAGGAAACTATGAACACCTTTGATTGATGTTGGTGGCAGTAGTTTTTCAATGACATGAATTTTTGCCCTATCTACTTCAATCCCTTTTGTAGAAACCCAGTGTCCTAGTACAATGCCTTTTTGTACCATGATGACATTTCTCCCAGTTCAATACCAAATTCTTTTCCTTACATCTCTATAAGTCCAAACTCAGATGTTCCAAGCAATCATCAAATGAAGACCCAAAAATCGAGAAGTCATCCATGAACACCTCTATAATTTTTTCAACCATGTCAGAGAACAATGTCATCATGTACCGCTGAAAGGTAGCAAGAGCCTTGCAAAGACCGAAAGGTATCCTACGGTACGCAAATGTACCATTAGAACATGTGAAGGTAGTCTTTTCCTAGTCATCTGGCGCTACTAGAATTTGATTATATCTTGAGTACCCATTGAGAAAATAGTAGTGTGTGTGTCCTGCCAAACGTTTGATCAATGAATGGAAGGGAAAAATGGTCCTTTCGAGTAGCTGTATTGAATTTGCAGTAGTCGATACAAACTCTCCATCATCTAACTGTTCTAGTAGGAATTAACTTATTCTTTTCATTCTATACTACTGTATGTTAGGAATTTACTTATCGCGTGGAGCAGCAAATAAAATAGATTTTGATTCCCAACAAGGATCTGCTTTCTATTTAGATAGAAATCGTAACTATACCTTTTGCGTGATTTAAAAACTCCTTTGTTATCCTTTCATTCCTGTAACCTTGATCTGCCAACCATAACTATCCAATTGTCCATCTTCCAAATGAATTCCACATAGACAACAAGATTGTACAGAACCAAGGTTTTCTTTTCTTGTGCTAGCAAGATAATAGAATTCTTTTCAAAACTATAAACCTTAGCTACTTATTTATATAAGCCCAAATGAATTTGGCCCGTCTCCTAACCCAATCCAATATTTAATGAACCCATTTAACTAAATCCAATCCATAAATTAATTAATTTTAGCTTATAAATAAGCAACCCAATTAATTAATTTATCTAACACTTGTTAAATTAATTAATTTACAAATCATAATCTTCTAGTCCTCCTTTCGTGTATGACCCATCAAGTTCTCAATCACGATACCTAATGACGTGAATTATTATTTTGATCTAATCAAAATTGATAAATTAAAATACCCTTTTAATTTATCACCTACTCATGTTCGCCGTCCTCGATTGACATCTAGTAATATGTTAGGGTAATACATGTAACAGGAAATGTCACATGATATAACAAAACCAAACTCGTTCGTTTACCCTAAAACTATAATTCATTCGTCAATATGATCCGGTCAATTACAAATTATGGAAGTGTGTCGATTCCGATTATCGATCATATCTTTAATTCCATTATTAAGTCATTATAAGTCAAAAACTCCATTTCGACTTCTAAGTATACCTTGGCTAAGAATTTCATTATCGACTTAATTGAATAAATTGTAGATCATAACCTTTTACTATCTAAGAGTGACGAATCATCTATTGGTCACTCACTACCTTCATACGATTCTTGACATATCCGAGCGATGTCGTATTAGCGGCCCTTAGCAAAGGAACATCCAACACTGCCAAAGTGTGACTATCCTCATATAAGGTACTATGATGACCTCAAGTCAAAAGACCAATTTTATTACCGAACGTTAGAGATTAACTACTAACACTCAGATAGTTATTCATGTGAAATGTCCCAGTAGGTCTCTAATATTTTGTTCTATAACAAAATATTCACGCATTCATTTAAGTGTCATCACATTTTAGCTTGTAAGATCAGTTACTTACTTCACAAGTGAGAAATACCACACGTGGTGGTCTATCCGTAATAACGATATCCGTATCTCGTTATTACTTACGACCACAGATGAATTAAAATTCAATCATATATAATTTGTACCTTACAATCAGAACTCCTTGTGATTAACAAATTAACAAAAATTTACCAAACTTTTAATCTACGAACTCTATTATTTAAATTAATTGAGTATTAATTAAATAATAAATCTGCAATAAAATTGCATTCACTATATATTAAAAGTTCTTATGTCTAAAGTTGATTGGACCTAAGGTACCACACTTACAAATTCTCACTTGCACTAGATCCAATCACTTATATATCTAATATCATAAAAGTCTACATGACGATCATGTTTATACCACGACAACTCTTTGTTAGTTGATCAGCAATATTATCAATTGTGAGAATTCATTCCTTTCTTTATGTCATTTTTTTGTATTATCTTTCCGATGAGATGATACTGCCCTAGTTCATGTCTGGATGAGACCTTAGTTCCTTCGCTTGCTTGATGGCCTTATTGTTATCACAATACAATGGCATGTGATCAACAATATTAGAAACTACTCCAAGTTCATTAATGAACATTTTACTCCACACTGCTTCTAAAACAATCATGTATTAGATTTCTGCTATTGAATTAACGGTTGTGTCATGTGTTGGAACCTTTCCAACACATTACTTAAGAGTAAACTAATTTATCCATATAAAATCTTAAGAAGATTTTATCTATGTAGATTGGGGTAAGTTGAGCAATCTTCTAGATCTATCTCTATAGATCAAGTTGCTACTCCCATATCTTTCATGAAAAATCATTTAACAGCCACAATTTCAATGATTGAAATGTACGAATGTCATTTCCTATTAATAATGTCTTACACATATAATATTAGAAATGATATAATTCTCCCACTATCTCCTTGTAAACATACGGTTCATCTTCATTTTTATAAAATCAAATCTTTTGATTGTCTATCAAATTGAAGATTTCAGCCCCAAGAGGCTTATTTTAACCCATAGTCACGATATGTACTATTGCAACCAAAACTCGAATGGACTTTAGCATGGCTATAGGCGAAATATTTTGTCAAGATCATCACTTAACCTTTTGCTACTAGCCTTACTTTGTATGTACAAATATTTCCATCCATGTTGACCTTTTTCTTGTAAACCATTTACAACATATGGTTTTTATCCAATGTTTTAAAAATCGGACCAGACCAACCAGCCAATTCAATTGGAAAAATCGAGAACCGATCCCAATACTGGTCTGGCCTTAATGCATTGACCAGAAATGAGAGAAATGGTAAAAAACTCGTATAACGGGCCTCTTTAACCTGAAAACCAGTAAATCGCTCCCGGTTATTAATCGGTTCTCTCATTAAGTAATCTTTTTTTTTCTTTGAAATATTAAGTACACTTTTTTTTCTTTGAAATAAAATATAAAATCTATAACTTGCTAATGGTTGTCCCTGATGCTGTTTATATAATAGAATATTCCTGTACAAAAATGTATAAGTTCCGATGTGGGATTCCAATTACTGGTTTTATCTATCCCTTTTACTACTTACATAATAGAAAGTTCCTATATAAAAATTGTTTAAGTTCCGATGTAGGATTTTCCAATTGTTGGTTTTAAAAGAGAAAATTCCGATACATTATTCTACAACTTCCGATGTGAGATCAACCTTTTGCAATTTTAATTATTTAATTGTTCACTTCCTTTTTATTAAATTAATTTTGATATCCGCTTCAACCCCGGTTGACCCCGGTTTGACCCTTTGAACCTTGACCCTTTCTTTTTTTTGGGTCGATGTCTGGTCCGATTTTCAAAACATTATTTTTATCCCATCAGGAGGGTCGACCAAAGTCCAAACCTTATTTTTATACATTGACTTCATTTGGGATTCCATGGCCTCTTGACATCTATTCGAGTCAATACTTAACTCTGCTTCTGCGTAATTAGTAGGTTAATCATCCTCGATTAATAATACT
The DNA here is from genome assembly GCF_002742605.1 of Olea europaea var. sylvestris. Lineage (NCBI taxonomy): Eukaryota > Viridiplantae > Streptophyta > Magnoliopsida > Lamiales > Oleaceae > Olea > Olea europaea. The sequence goes on along the minus strand of NC_036259.1, from coordinate 4,238,307 downwards.
TGATTAGTAATCGTGGATTCGCACCTTCTTGAAGGTCAAATGATCCTATTAGATTTAAATGGAGTTGTCATGTCCTCCAGAGTCTCTACTTCTTGATCAAGAGTATGTCTCTCACCAGGTGTGAGATTAAACTCGGATTCATCTACTTGGACAACTATATCTGTAGACTCTTGAACTCTTTGAAGTTCTATTTTGCTTCCACTATCCTTTCCCAAAATAAACCTTTTTCTCTAAGAAGACAATATGTCTTGAGACGAAAATTTTCTTCTCAATAGGTTAATAGAATTGACATTCAAATATCTTTTTTGGATATCCCACAAATATATATTTATCGAATATAGCCTCAAACTTATCCAATTCAGTGCACTTCACATAGCGTAACAGCCCCAAACTTTCACATGAAATAAGTTAGGTCCTTTTCTTTTCCATAACTCATATGAAGTTCTATAAACCGATTTAGATGTGACAAAATTTAGTGTGTAGCACACTACAATCAGTACATGAGCTTAAAATGATTTTGGGAGGCATGCATAGCTTGTTAGTAATCATACTATATTTAATAGTTTATGATTCCTCCTTTCAAATACACCATTACGTCACAGTGTATGTGGAGGAGTTCACTGCAAGAAAATATCATTCTCTTCTAGGTAATCTAAAATTTTGTCTTTAAGATATTCCCACTCGATTAGATCTTAGTGTGAGGGCATCTTTACCTATTTGTTTCTCTACGTCTAACTTGAATCTCTTAAACCTTTCAAGAATTTCATGTTTGAATTTCATCAAATATACATGACCCTTTTCGAAATAGTCATCAGTAAATGTGATCAAATAAGAGAAACTTTATCTAGCATTGATTGTCATGGGTCTACATACATCACTATATATTAGACTAGTAATCATGTAGACATGTCTTCCTTTTAAGTAAAAGGAAATTTGGTCATTGTGCCTAATGGGTAATATTCGTATTTGTCAAATGATTCAAAATCAGTTGACCCCAAATATACATCTTTATGTAATTTTGGAATTTTTTTCATCTATATGACCAAGTCTGCAATGCCAGATTTAGGTATTAACCAGATTATCACTTTTATGCTTTTTAACTTCTATACTCATTATAGAATGCTTAGTATTTAGGATTTGAATGTCATTTTGTATCTTACCATAACCATTAAGATCTTTATCAAGATAAACAGGAACAGCAATTGTCCATAATATTAAAATAGTTTATGTACGAACATGAAATGCATTTAATGTTCCAGTTATGGTGGGTACAAAGTAACATTCTCTAATTCCAATACTAAACTTAAAGACAATGACAAGAAGTATGTTCCCACAGGTAGTGTAGCGATTTTTGCTCATCTTCAACATGTAGGTCAACTTCTCCCTTTTGTAATGGTCTACTTTTATTTAGTTTCTCCATATTTGTATAAATATGAGATCCACATCTGGTATCAAATACCTAAGAGACTCATGAAGTCTTATATCTTTTCACACACGATTATTATCATACAACTCTTTGAAATGAAAATCATATATTTGCATCTATACTCTCATGCTGCTTTTGTAACTTAGGTGACATAAAGCAAATATCGCACATGTTGTAGTAATATTATCATCACTGCGTTATTATAGCAGTCACCTCTTCCTTAATCGAGTCATCAGTAGGTGTCTCTAGAAAGGGCTACTCAGGGACATAACCCATTTTCTCACGCCTGAGAACAATTCTCAGATTACAGTGTCAATCGAGAAAATTTGATTTAGTTGTTGGCATCTAGTATGGCTCTCAAATATATATGGTTACTCAAAATTCAATATGAATAACGAAAAGAAAATAATATATAAAATGCATAAATTAATTTAACTTGAACTTTTATTAAATTAATTATGCTCCCACTCAAATTTACGACCATCTAGCATAAATTTATGGAATCCATACTTGACTCCCAATGGACTGATATCCCATTTGTTATATTGAGACCTTAAGTGTATTCAACAAACATTAATAAAATATTTGGGTAGATAATATTATCAATTTTATCTCCATAAAACTCCCTGATCATTAAGTTGACAACTCATTATCTTCACACATCTTATGTGTTAGCTTAATGTACCTCTAAAATTCATCTCTTTAAGTGTGCTCAATAAAAGATAAATTTTAATTAACTTAAACCCATAATTCAGAAATATCTAATATTTTGTTGTATCAACACATATTCCTAATGGACCGACCTTAGTGTATTCAACAAGTTGAGATCAATTGAAGACTCCGGTTTTGCACTATAATGATGGAAAGCGAATATAAAATGTGACTTAATATTTTATTGAGGGGTTTTGTATTCAACGGTCTCATTGTAGTAACTATATACACTTTATTACGCATCAAACATGTAAATAAACACAGACACACACACACATATATAATATAATAGTGTGGACGATTATAGACTTTTACTATCTAGTCTTCTCGAGTCATAAGGAAGACTAGTTGGTCAATTTCTATAGGGTATTGCAATAACTAGTATCAATGCGCCATCTCCATGGTTTTCTCATCTTCTTGCATTTTCAATTAGTTCAGCTACAACCTGTATCCTATACTAGTTGACACGCAGGCCTAAATAAAAATTGGACTCGTAGGCCCATAGTAACAATAACGAACTCCCAAGTCCAAAATGATTAAGAGCTCGCAGGCCCACAAAAATAACAATAGTAACGGACTCGCAGGTCCAAAACAATTAAGAGCTCGTACGACCATAAATTGACAAAAGTAAAATTATCCATTCTATACATACACATGGTCGAATCCATAATTGTCCACTAATAATACATTCATCACATAAATGCATTCCTATATGATATCTAATATTATATGCAAATATGTTTCAAGTTGCTAGCAATTAAGGTCATCTAAACTATTTTAGACATATGGATCAAAACAATTAAATAATTAATTAGTCATATTAGCGGACATATTTAATTAAAATCAAATTTGAATTTTATACCAAATTAGTCTCCAACTCTAATTCGAACAAATTTCAACGTGGGACAATTTAATTAAATCACATTTTAATTAAATGTCGAATTAGTGTCCAACTCTAATTAGAAGAATATATTAGGGTGAATTACTTAATTAAAATTAAATCTGAGTTAAATACTAAATTAGAGTCCAACTCTAATTTAAATTGAATTAAAATTTTTATTTAGGATAAAACTCCTAGATAAAATAAAATTCAATTTAGGCTCAAATTTTAATATTTAAGTTAAAATTCAATTTTAACGAAAATATAAAAAGTAGTCAATTTTAAATAAAACTTTAAACGGGTCAAATTTGAAATTTTAAGTCAAACCCATTTGAAAGACAAATTTAAAACCATCTTAATATTCAAATTCAAAACTATTTGAAAATTGCAATTTGACCCTTGGTTCAAAATTATTAACAAGCCCGTTAATTATATAAATCACAACACAGGCCCTTCATTTAAAAATTGCAAACTAACCCTTGTGACTTAATTGCTAGTAGGGGCTCGCAATTTCATAAATTGCATAAGAACTCCCCACCTCAATTCTTCTCACCCAATTTGAAAACCCTGGTTCTTCCCTTTCTCTCGTTTTCCATCTCCAGCGGCGTTGTAATCCAACGCCGCAACAATAAAACACGGTGCGCATCATGGTGCATCGTATGTTGCAGCAACGCCTTGGCGTTGTTGTCGGACTAGCGAGCGACAAAGGATGTTGTTGTCGGACCAGCGTGCGACGCCTGTGTCACACGCTACAGCAGTCAGCGCTAAGCGTTGCTACTGCAACAACCAGCGTTGCCTCAACAATAGTACCACGTGTAGTGACGTCCAACACACTGCCCAGCGCCGACGATAACTATTATCGCTGGCCAGCCGCTGTTCCAATCTAATTTTTCGACCTAATTTTTTTTTGTTACCAAATCAGATTTCAATATAAAATGAAAATCAAATTTCTTTAATTGCTAGAAACTAGAAAAAGGTATAACAATCAACTTTTGATTGCACAAAGATGTTAAACAATTTCTAACAAACACAAAGTAGACTCTGATACCACTGTTGAAAATTTACTTATTGTACACAATGGAAAATAAAATAGATTTCAATTCTCACCAAGAATTTGCTTTGTATTTAGATAGAAATCTTGATAGAAATTATACCTTTTGTGAGATTTGCAAACTTCTTTGCTATTCTTTCATTTCAATAACCTTGATCTGCCACCCACAGCTCTCCATTTGTCCAGCTTTCAATGGAATCCCACACAGAGAACAAAATTGTAGGGAACCAGGGTTTTCTCTTCTTGTGCTAGCAAGAAAATAGAATTCTCTCCAAAACTGTAAACCCTAACTACTTATTTATATAAGCCCAAACGGGCTTAGTCTGTATCCTGACCCAGTCAAATATTTAATTAACACATTTAATTAAATTCAATCCATAAATTAATTAATCCAATTAATTAATTAGGGCATATAAATAAACAACCCAATTAATTAATTTATCCAACGGTTATTAAATTAATTAATTGACAAATCACCATCTTCTAGTTCTTCTTTTGTGTGCGACCCATCAAGTTTCTAATCACGATGCCTAATGACGTTAATTATTATTTTGATATAATTAAAATTGATAAACTAAAATACCCTTTTAATTTATCACCAACTCATGTTCACCATCTCAGATTGATATCCAACAATGTATAGGGCAATACATGTGATGGAAAATGTCACGTGCTATGACAAAATCAAACTCGTTCGTTTATCTTGAAACTATAATCCCTTCGTCAATATGATCCGATCAATTACAAAATATGAAAGTGTGTCGATTTTGATTATCGATCATATCTTTCATTCCACTATTAAGTCAATATAAGTCGAAAACTCCTTTTTGACTTTTGAGTATACCTTGGCCAAGGATTTCGTTATCGACTTAATTGAATGAATTGTGGATCATAAATTTTTACTATCGAAGAGTGACGAATTATCTATTGGTCACTCACTACCTTCATATGATTCTTGACATGGCCAAGCAATGTCGTATTAGCAACCCTTAGCAGAGCAACACCCAACACTGTCAAAGTATGACTGTCCTTATATAGGGCACTATGAAGACCTCCAATCAAAAGACTAATTTCACTACCGAACGTTAGCGATTCACCACTAACACTCAGATAGTTATCCATGTGAAATCTCCCAGCGGGTCTCCAATGTTTTGTTCTATAACAAAATATCTACGTGTTCATTTAAGTGTCATCACACTTTAGTTTGAGAGATCAACTACTTACTTCACAAGTAAGAAATGTCACACGTGGTGGTTTATCAGTAATAAATCTATCCATATCTTATTATTACTTATGACCATGGATGATTTAAGATTCAATCACATATAATTTGCATCTCACATTACAACCCTCATTGATTAACAAATTACCAATATTTGAATTTTCGGACTCTATTATTTAATTTTATTGAATATTAATTAAATAATAAATTTGCCATAAAATTGCATCCACTATATATTAAAAGTGCTTATGTCCAAAGTTGATTGGACTTAGGGCATAACACTTACACTGTAATCCCACCCTTTTTTGGCACAACTTGAACCAAGCTGATTCATACACTGTCTGATATTAGGTAAATTATGACTATATCCAGAAGCTTTAACACCTTTGTCCTGACCATTCCTTTCATGTTGGGATTTAACTTCCATTGACTTTTTATATTAGGTTGAAAATTCTCCTTCATGAGAATTTTATGCATACACGGTGAAGGGATAATCCCTTTAATGTCTGCAATTGTTCATCGAATAACTGTTTTCTTCTCCCTGAGTACCTGAAGCAATCTTTTTTCCTCCACCTTGTTGCCAGTTTCAAAATAATTAGGAGTGTACAAGACTTTTCGAAATAAGCATATCTGAGATGAGGTGGTCTTTGCTTGAGTTCCAACTCATGGGATTGCTGAATGCATGGTAGCGATTTTGTGGGTACTGTTCCTAATTTCTCAAAGTGGTGTTTACGAGTGTTCTAAAAACTTTGCCTATGTCTCAATCTCAAGGGAATCAGAATAAGTTGATTGAGAGTGTGCAATAGATGCCTCATACGCATCTAATGGATTGTGTAGCAAAAATGTATCCTACACCACCCTTTCGATCATATCAATTAGGAAGCATCTATCTGACTCAGTAGGGAATTTCATAGCCTTGAATACATTGAAGAGATCTATTCTTCGCTAAGCTTTAGAATTAACTGACCTTTCTAAACATTTATCAAACATTTGTTGGTAGCTAAAAATGGTCTACCCAGGATTAGTGGAACATATTTATCTTTCTCCATATCAAGGATGAGGATATGATAGGGAAAATGAATTTTTCCATCTTGATTAGCACGTTTTCTATGATCATTCTTGGGCGTGTTAGGGATCGATCAACTAGCTACAACGTTACAGTGGTTCTCCCAATCCAAGTTCCTTGAAAATAGAAAGAGGTATCAAATTAATGCTTGCACCTAAATAACATAAAGCCTTATCAAAATAGTAATCACTAATAGTGTAAGGTACAATAAAACTCCTTGGATCTTTCAATTTTGGCGAAAGCTTTTTTTGAGTCGTGGTGCTTCACTCCTCAGTTAACATCACTGTTTTGTGTTCCTCTAGCTTGCGCTTATTTGATAGAATGTACTTCAGGAACTCGGCGTAGCTAGGCATTTGAAACAATACATCAGAAAACGGGATGTTTATATGGAGTTTCTTGAAGACCTTGAGGAATTTCTTATACTGTTGATCCATCTTGTATTTTTTCAACCTCTGGAGAAATGGAATAGAAGGCTCATAAGGGTTCACAAGACTGGTTGCCTTATCCCATGGTGTATCTGAACTCTCATTGAGGATGGACTCCATTGTTTTTTCGTCCTGTTCTCCATGCTCTTCATTTGAAGAAGGTGTTGTGTCTTTATTTATACCCGACATCTAGAAATGTATTTTCGATAGTTGTACCCCACTTCTGGTTGTAATCGCCTTAGCTTGCTCCCTTGGGTTGATTTCAATGTTACTAGGCAAACTACCTCATGCTCTGCCAGTTAAAGAAAGTGCCATCTACCCCCTTTGAGTTTCCAAGTTTTTCATAGCAGCATTTTGATCTCGAAGAGTGGCTTCAGTTTTCCTCATGAACTGATTATTAGCCTCCATAGATTGATTGGTTTTCTCCATGAATTTTTTGAACATCTTTTCCAACTGAGGCTTGTTTTCTTACTGCTAAAACTGACCTTGCTATCTATTCTAATTCTAATTGCTCCAAGAAGAATTTGGGTGCTTTTTCTAGCTCGGGTTATATGTATCTCCAAATGGATTGTTCTATTGACATTGTCCCCATTTTTCCAAATTCCATTTGTTCCATTCTTTATGCCAAAATTGGACAATCTGTAGTAGTATGATTAGCTCCACATTCTTCACGACTTAGCTCCTAAGTTTGTGCTACATTCACTGTCTGTGACATGCTTTCCACCTTGTAAAATAGAGAATCGATTTTTGCAGATAAGATTGAATAAGCATCCACTTCATACACACCTGGTGCCTTCTTTGAACAACTCGTTCCAACTCCCACATATCTGAGGTAATAGCTACTGTCTCAAATAGCTTTAATGCTTAGTCGATAGTTTTTGTTGACAATGATCCGTTAGACGAAGAGTCCACCATACTTTGAAGGATGGAAGTAATCCCAAGTAGAAATATTTGACTTGGAGTCCTTTGCCAATCCCGTGATGAGGACACTTCCGAAGCATGTTCTTGAACCTATTCTAGGTTTCATCAAAAGATTCAGAGTCACTTTGATGGAAAATGGAGATGTCATGCTTTAATTTTGCTATTTTGGCGAGCGGGAAAAACTTTGTGCATAATTTTTGCGTTAGGTAATTCTAGGTGGTAATACTGGCAATTGGTTGAGAATCTAGCCACTCAATTACTTTGTCACACGAGGTATGTGGGAATAACCTCAATCCGATTGCGTTATCTGAGATATCCTGATATTTGAATTGTTGACACATCTCCAAGAATCGAGAGATGTGCGTATGTGGATTTTCCTCAGCTCTACCATAAAAGTGTTGTCCATTCTGAAATAAGTGTAGGATGTTGGTCTTTAGTTGGAAGTTTGGCCGCCTAAACGGTGGGTACACAATGCTGGATTGGCTTTGAATGATTTGAGGGGTCATGAAATCCCAAATAAGCATGTTTCCCTCATCTACCACTTCCTTTTCATTAGCTTGAATGATCGGGTTGTTCTGCTCATTAGCCATTTGTCCTTGCTGTTGTGCTTCTCTAGCTTCTCTTCGCAAATGATGGAAAATGCATTTGATTTCTAGATCAACTGGAATCAATTCACCTCCAATCGATCTTAGCATACACAACTTTAGAGAAAAATAGTAATAGTACGTAGACAACTAAAATGAAATAAATAAATAAATAAATAATATGTTTGAATTAGTGCCAAGGTAAATAATATTAAACCAACTCTCAATTCTCGGTAATGGCATCAAAAACTTGTTTTCGAAAATAGTATTTCGATTTAAACCTACCACAAGTATACAGTTCGTTAACAAGTAATATAATGGAATGTTGAGTTCCGAATATCTTCGCATAGAGATTGAGTTAATTCAATTTTACTTATCTTGACCTTAATCGAAACAAGAATATAGTACGTGTTTTGTGATGGAAATTGTAGCTAAACTAAATTACGAATGCAGTTATGAATGACTTAAATGAACTAAATGTAAAATTATGTTTGAATGCAAATCAATATAACTAATGAATGAGAAACGCACTAAAATCGCAAATCTCAATGGAATGATCCATATTGTTAAAACTATCTCGTAAATAAAAATATATTAACTAAAAAAATTATTTATAATCAAAAAATTATTTTATAATTAACAAATTTACTTATAAGTAAAAATATAATTATAACATAAAAATTACTTTTTTGTAAAAAATTATTTATAAAGTAAAAAATCTACTAATAAGACAAATATAAGCAAAAAATTACTTATCTATAAAATTATTTAAAATTTCAATAATTAATTTATAATTGGAAAATTTACTTATAAGGAAAAATACTGACTTAAATTTTTTAGTTAAATATTAACTTATATGCAAAAAAAAAAAAATTACTTATAAATAAAATATCACTTATGAATAAAAAAAAACTCATATAAAAAATTATAAACTTAAAATTTCACTAAAGGTCATATATTAAATTTTATTCATTCAAAAAACTTACAGAAACAATGTATACTAAAGTCTCAAGTGTAGTTGGAATCTTTTAAAAATCCTATTAAAATTATTCAAAATCAATCTGCTTGTAAACATGTTTGATCTCTTAAGCACCGATACTTAATTTATACTATGTACAAGGTGGTGTGGAACACTACAAAAGGTGGTGTAATCAATTTTGTAATCAATCATTTTCTCTCACTACTTATTGTAGTGAATTATGCCATTCGAGTGCCTAGCATAAGCTAAGTACTGATACTTAGAAGATTAGTAATAAGTTCATAAATGATCAAAATTGATATTTTTAAAAAGGCCATAATTGATACCCAAAACATCCAAGCACCTTTGTTTCTACTGCACCTTAAAGTACCCTCTATACTAATATGGTCACTTTTAAGGCAAGGTGAATATTTTGTTTCTTCCTATATATTTTAGTTTTTAGTTAATTTGATCCAAAATTAGCTCATTAACGATATATACGTTAATGATAATAGAGACACTCTTGCTATCTAATCTACTAAGGGCTCGTTTGATGTAACTTTTACTTTTTGTACAAGAGTTTTTGGAGAAAGTTGTCTTTTACTTAGATACTAATTTTTAAAAGCACTTCGTATTTTGAAAGTATTTGAGAGGAAGCCATATTGCATCAGCTTCATTTAAAAACTTTTCTAATTAGAAGAAATATTGTCATAAAATTAGCCAAATGAATTCAAAAGCAGGTTTTAGATCTCAAAAACTTATTTTGACTTGTCAAGAGTCATACTGAATGAGCCTTATGCTCATCCAAGAAAATCTCATTTTCACCTCATATCTCCGCATCGTCAATAGAAGCTTATTGTTCACAAGTGACGATATTGTGAACAAGTAATATTTTGGATCTATGACTTCGGATGATCGTTTCCCTCAAATACTATTATTTAACATTTAATTTATTATTTCTAACTACTAATTGATAAAAAAAAAAAAAAAAAAATAGAACTAAATTGATTAATTACCTGAATTCTCTAAAAGTGCAAGATCTAATTAAATTGGAGTTTTACTTCTAAGTGAGAATGTTAAGACTCACGATTTCACCTAGTTATTACCTTTTAATTTTCATATAAAGATTCATTTCTAATATGCTATTCAATCAAATTTTTCTTAATTGATCAATTTATGTATCTCGAGTTCAAATTAATCATATCTAACTAAGTCAATTTACCTTATCTCTATATGAATTCAAATAAACCTCTACCATTTTATCCAAATTTCAGAATTTTACTATGTGATCGAAATCTATAACTTACATCTCGGTCCGTTAAAAATTCACAAATCAATTCAATAATGGCCAATTATCTCATTGCATTAAGAATTGTATGTAAAATCAACACATAAAGAATTAAAATACATGAATCTTGAAAATTGAATTTAAAGGATCACGCTAGATCATTACATTGTTTGCCCATATTATTAAGTTAGCTACTTATAACGATTAAAGAAAAGTGATTTTGAGAGTAATTAGATGAACTAGATACGTAAATTTATGTATTTTTTATTATTTTAGGAATAAAAACTCGGTATTGGGCGAGAACGAATGAAAATGAAGAATAATTGAGCAAAAAAAGATAAAAGTTGGACATATGTTGCGAATTGTGGACCCAAGAGTCACGTTCAAAAGTTGAAGGAGCTCAATTACAATATCTAAGTACTGAATTTGAACAAGAAAGAAGATATATGGACCAAATTGCAAAATTATAATACAAATTCCAACAGTTTGAATAACTCTAATTGGACTAAAATTATGGTCCCAATCCACTTGTGAAGAGCCTAAACCACGTGAATCGTTTTCCCTTATATCTTGGTATGATGCGCAATTAGGAATAAGAAATACAATAATGTTAAATAAAAATCATTATTTATCTTTTTAGTTCACTATAATCCTGAGGCTCTTTGCGATCCCTCAACTCATGCACCCTAAAGGTCACCATTGTCCATGTATTAAAAGAAAGTAGGTTAAATGACTGCTAAGTGTAATCATTTCTAGTAGCTAACATTTTTATGCAAAATAACTGAACACACGGAGAGAAATTATATACTATTAAAGAATTAGCATAAGATTATATTTGTGTATTACACATACCTTATCTAATAAGAAATAATTGGAACAAAATCATAACATAGTCATATATTAAATATTTATAGTGCAAACAGTTAAGGCATTAGTCTATTCATAGTATTGAACATGATCAAACACTAGAATAAACAAAAGTACCATTTAATATTGTACTCTCTAACTTACTAGACATAACATAACATAACAACACCTTAAACAATAATATGACTTGTAATTCCCAAACCTTGAATCCTTTTTTTAGGGCTCAGACATTTTATTAACTTTCGTACCATCTTGATTATCAACCGAATCATGTGTCCAATGAGTAGGACATCGATGAGGCCAAGCCATATCAAAACTGATAACCCAATCAAAAGAATACTTGATTGTTTTCCTCTCTCTTTCCCTAGTGTTAATACATATATTGAGAAGAGATAAGTCAATGCAATTGTTGTAATTGCAATCCAAGTGACCACTATCAAAATCCACATAAATAATCTCCTCCTTAAAGGTATACCACTCATCAATAATAATATGATACTGAGTGATGCAATGAGTCATGTTGTATTAACAATCAAGAATTGTCCATATCCCGTCAGATGATTATGAGCGAAAATAGATTCTTCGGACTTTTAAGTATTAGATATTAATACGAGATTATCGTGTGAGTCAACTGTATAATTATCCCGCCATACTCCACTTGGAGGGTTGACTCCAACTTGAAATGCCATAGTTGCAATGAAAGAAGCCACTACCATTAATGCACTTCATTTTTTTCTCCAACTAGTCATCTTTCTATTTAAACATCTTTTTTCTACTATTCTTTTTCATGTTTGAGGACAGATCTAGGTGTTCAAAGGACAAATTTAAGCCTGGACTAGTTATATTATGATTAATTTGGACTATTGAATTGGTTTTCGTTCGTCCAAATGCTTCAGCATGTTTCAGAGATTCTTCAATTTATTCATCTCTCACGTCTATTCAACTATAGATCAGAACATCCATTGCTGTCATCCCACGAAGATTCTAAGCATTAACTTCCTTTGCAAACTCCATAAGCAAAAAGTTAATTGTTTGCAGATATTTCAAAATATTTATCACGTGTTTGGAATACAATATTTTAACATTGTACAAAAGGATATTGTAGCTTCTTCTTCTTCTTCTTTTTTTTTTTTTGGCTGATTCTAAATCCTCCCAACCAAATGGTTAATTCCATTTATAAACATGGGACATGAAAAAGTTCGGTTATTTCTCAAAAATAAAATGAAAAAAGTAGGGGTGAATTCAAGTATGAAAACAGAGCTATTGACATACTTCAACTTGTTTATCAGCCATGGCCAAGTGTAAGATAGTGTTTCCATCACTATCTTTACAATTTGTGAAATCTTGATCTCTAATGGTATTAACCAAGAGCTTTAAGGCCTTAATCTGATAGTACTTCACACACAAATGCAGAATAGTCTACCTTTGACCCACGATCACTCGAGTTGCATCACGTTTTGTATGAACCAACTTTTTCACAACTTCAATCTGACCTTTGATGGCCGCCTCGTCAACCCATTTTCTATCACGAACTAGGCACATTAAGGGATTAGCCGATAACAAAACTCTTAACTACCTCAATATAACTTTTGGTCGATTCCAAATGAAGAGGCGATGATTGACATAAATTCAATTCTCGTGCAAATTCAGGTCTTCATCTTAAGATTTCCTTCACGAATCACTATGTCCTAATATTGCTGCTACGTGCATAGGACTATCGAAGAAACTATTAACTATAACTCTATCAAGAATTATTGGATCTTCTTGAAGTAGCTTCTTCAAGGAATTCACATTTCCTTCAAGTCCTGCTTTAAAAAGCATATTTTCCAATGTCCCCATCTCCTACCCTATTGCGAGAAACTCTTAAGATTTATCATATTTATAAGAATAAATTTGTGTGTACAAATTTATAGTTCACAGAAGGTTTATAGCATACTCACATGGCGGTGGGTGGGTGGATATTTTTTCCAAATTTTTACTCACATGGGGCCCACCCCATGTTAGTGTTTGATAGGGGTACAACAAGAAGGATTCTATAAGAGGCTATTGTCGGTCGGTATTTAAAGAATACAAATTGCATTTTTCTTTTAATGGTTAAAAAGTACATTGGGTATTTTAGAAGACTTCGAACAAATCTTCGTACTCTAATGCAATTGTTAGACATATAAATATACATATAAGAAATAGAATGTGTTCATATTTAAGGAGGAAATAAGTGGAAACGGCCTGTTCCACATTGGCTTTTAACCAATTTAAAAAAAGTGAAAAAATGAGTTTAGATAAATAAATTACAAACTCATCATTTTGCCCTTATCTTCAACAAGGATAAGAGAAAGAGAAGGGAAAAAAAATAAAAATAAAAATAAAAAAATAAAAATTCTAAAAATCACATAGTTGACTATTATGGTCGGATAAGGTCAAGCTTCAACATCCTCACAATCTACCCAACACAAACTCGTCCATTATCTTCAACAAGGTTAGGATTTTTTGGGCTTAAGCTATGGATTTTTCATTTGGCATGTTTTGTCAATTTGTGTATTATATTGTTGTGTAGGATGTTTATTTTTGATTATTTAGGAAGATTATTGGGTTTAAAACTAGTGTTTGGCAAAAAAAAAAAAAAAAAAGGCTTGAGCTCATCGAAAATGGCGAGGCAATTTTTTCCATTTTTAAAATTTTTCGATTTTTTTAAAGTTTTTTTTTGTTTCTTTTTTACAATCGACGATTAACCGTCAGCTGTTACAGCTGGCTGTAACTACTGGCTGTTATGTCTACTATTATCGTCAGGCGGTCTCAATACGCAGATAAATTTTTTTGGCCTAATTTTTTTTAAAAATTTTTTCGTTTTTTTTAAATTTCATTTTTGTTTCCTTTTTTCCTCTTTCTTTTTTACAGCCAACCGTAACCATCGACTATTATGTCAGTTGTTACCATCGGTCGATCTCAATATGTAGATGAATTTTTTTCTTGTTCATGCTTAAAAAAATTTTGGAACTGGTAAAAAAAAAAATTCTACAAGTGTTAGTATGTCGAAATAAGATTTATCAATTAAAATATGTACTAAATCTAACAAAAACGAAATTAAACTTACATAAATATACTTACCGATTCGAATTGATAGATATAAAATAATATTTCCTTATTCAGCGTTCGATAAATTACTGAGATTTTGAGGTTGAAGTGGATGAGAGATGAGAGAAATTTTATTTGTGTTGGAATAAACAGATATGAAAAGTTATCTGATTTTAAAATTTTAAGTGGGAAGTGTTTTATTTTCACTTGTTAACTATAAGAGTAATAATGTCTTTTAAACAAAATAATATTTTTAAATTGTACGACATATTTCAGGGCATCTTGCTCTTTTAAAAAGCAAGGGGCCATTCTGGAAATATCCAATTATTCAAAAGTCAAAGTGGAAATTGATAAGTTTGACCAGGCCAAACTTAAAAGTGTCCCATATTTATGTAAGAAGTTGGAAAATTATTTATTTGGACAAAATTCTAGAAGATGTTGAACTTATATTGTTATATGGACCTCAAGTCATCGAAGAGGATGGACTGGGCGGCCCTACGCTGTCTCATCCCTTCAATATTTTTAGAAAGTGGAATAGGAAAGGATGTACATTCTCTCATTTAAAGTTTTATGTTTTAACCTGCCAAAATTAAAAATTTTAACTTTTGATCTTACTTCTAATTTATTTGGATTTAATTGTTTTCAGTTTTGGAGTTGCAAATTTGTAAATAAAATTAGAATTTTAAAATTTAATTTTCAGAGAGTAAATGTTTTTAACTTTAACAGTTATTTTGTAGCCCCCCAAAAAGTTTATATAATAAAATTATTTTTTCTACTTGTTACATTTTGGTAACCTTGGAAAGTTGATGTAATAAGATAAAATAGTATTAATTCAATTTTATTTGGGTAAAATATTTATATTACGATAGGACGAAGATAAGTATATTAATATTGGGCTCAATGGTTAGCTCGTAATTAATTATGTATATCAGGCTGAAGAAAAAGTTAACTCGGATAAGCGAAACCTAAATTATTGAAGTTTAAAGAAGTTGTCAACAAATATTATTTTATTACTTTTGTTTTTGATTTGCAAAAAGTGAACGGCCAAATGGGGTTGTTGAGATAGAGTTAAAGGGGGTTGTTTTATTTGTATTGGATAGAAATTTTGGGTAAATTAGACTTCCACTTTTTATAGGACAGTTGTCATATATTTATTCATTTATGCAACTGATTTTCCCATAGAAGAATGTTAGATTTCCTTTCACTGTACAATATAATTTTATAAACACATTAGCAGGCCGAAAACAAAGTTGGAACGTGATATTAGTTTTGTTTATCCAAAAATTTATTTGATCTAACGAGATAGGGTAATGAGATGCAGTTGTTTTATCCCGTTTAAATTATTTGTTTTCATATTGTTGAATTATTATGTTTATGAAAGTTTAAAGATATGATATGATATATATGTTATGGTCATCTGGTATCAAAGATATGATGTTTATTGAGTTCTCACCAATTTGTAAAGATATGATGACTGTATGATATTTTGACGCATGATTTAAATATTTTGTTTGGGATTTCACAATTATTTTCGTGTCTTACAAAGTATTTCCAAATACTCACCCTATCCTGCTACTCTTCATAGGTTAGAACGGACCGTTGGTTGGCGGGCGATGATGTGCAGTCGTGGTGCTAGGATTCGTGGAACTTAATAAATTAAATCCGGTGTAACATGACTATGGATTTTATTTTATTTATTTATTTATTTATCACGTGGATCTTTTTATTTGGAATGTATTTTATTTGGTTATATTTCCTACAAGTTTTATTTTATTATTGGTGGAACAAAAAATTTCACGTTGGGTTTTTTAATATGTTTATTTAATTAAAAAAAAAGTGAAAAATGCTGTGAAAAAAAAAAGAAGAATTTTTTTTTAAAAAAAAGAGAGAGAGAGATATTTTAAATTATTGTTTATATATATATATATATATATATATATATATATATATATATATTTGGGTGGTATTTGTTAAAAAATAATAATATCTTTTTTACACGTAAATTTAAAGATATGATGTGAAATATATATTTTATTTATTTAAGTTCTTAAAATGTAAGAATGTGAAAGATCTTTGGCAATCAATGACCACCAATCAACCACTATCTTACGACTCTAAGGTATGTGATGGGGTAAGGAAATAAATGACTATTCAAATATTTTTTGTAACTCTATATTTTCTACTTACCTCCTCGTATATTTCATGACATGAACATTTTTCTTGCTAAATTTAAGATTTATATCTCAAGTGAAGCATAATTCCTTTGTTTGTATAAGCGAGCCTGAAATACGTTATTTCACATGATAAGAATGTAAGCATGATAAGTTAGGCTTTATGTTTGGGTGGATAGATGATTTGTACCCATAGGGACCATAATAGAATTGAACTATAATACATAGAAGATTGACATGGATGATATGATATTTGTTTTCATAAGGATGAGGAGTTTATGACCAAATATCAAGAACTCTTTGATTAGCCAAAATAAAATTTCGAGGATGAAATCTTTTTAAGGTGGGGAGATTGTAGCGCCCCGAAAATTTTATAGAATAAAACTATTTGTTCTACTTGCTATAATTTTGTAATTTTAAAAAGTAGATGTACTCAGGTAAAATAGTATTAATTCAATTTTATTTAGGTTATATATATATACACTGATGTAATAGCCTACAAATCACGTCAACCAGATAAATCGCACTAGGCAAACCCCATGTGATACGCTCGCTCGATCGATATTTAGGTTAAATATTTAGATTATGATAGGGCGAAGATAAGCATATTAATATTGGACTCGTCGAATAGCTCGTAATTAATCATGTATATCGAGCTGTAGAAAAAGTTAATTCGAATAAGAGAAACCTAAATTATTGAAGTTGAAAAAAAGTTGTCAATAAATATTATTTCATTACTTTTGTTTTTAACTTGTGAAAGTGGCAGCCACGTGGGGTTGTTGGGAATTGAGTTAAAATGGGTTGATTTATTTGTATTGGATAGAAGTTTTGGGTAAATTGGACTTCCACTTTTTATAGAACACTTGTCCTATATTTATTCATTTATGCAACTGATTTTCACATGGAAGAATGTCAGATTTTCTTTCACTATATAATATAATTTTATAAACACATTAGCAGGCCGAAAATAAGTTGGAACGTGATATTGGTTTTGTTTATCCAAAAATTTATTTGATCTAATGAGGTAGGATAACGAGGTGCATTGGTTTTATCCCGTTTAAATTGCTTATTTTCATATCATTGAATTATTATGCTTATGAGAGTGTAAAGAAATGTTATGACCATCTAGTATCAAAGATATGATGTTTATTGAGCTCTTACCGATTTTGAAAAATATGATGACGGTATGATATTTTTGAGGCATGATTTAAATATTTTATTCGGGATTGCTCCATTATTTTCGTGTCCTACTGAGTATACCCAAACACTCACCCTTTTCCACTGCTCCTCACAGATCAGAACAGGCCGTTGATTGGCGGGGGATGAGGTGCAGTCGTGGTGCCAGGATTCATGAAACTCAATAAATTAAATTCAGTGTAACGTGACTATATATGGATTTTAGTTTAGTGTATTTATCACCTGGATCTTGTTATTCAGGACATGTATTTTGTTTGGTTATATTCCTACAGGTTTTATTTTTTATTGGTGGAACAAAAAATTTCACGTTGGTTTGTTTGATATGTTTATCTAATTGCGTAATGAAGTTTTTAATAATGATTTAAACTTCAAAGATTTGGGTTGTTACATATTTTAGATTAGTGCGTCAGTAATTAGTAATTGCAATTTTGTGCTTGGTAAATGGAAATTGATGACATAGTATTATGGTGAAAAAAACATTGAAGTTGGCTGAGTTTTATACGAGTCATCATATTTTAAGTTACTATGGTGATTGATGGATTTGGATTATGAATGCTACATTGAGAATTTACTTATACATTCATAGTGAAATTTAAAATAATTTCAATTTTCATCGAGCATCTTCTTTATGTTTAGATAGAAATTGTAATTAGAATTATGCTTTTAGTAAATTCTGCAGACGTCTTTGGCAATCTTGGAACACAAATAGTCACGATATCCACACATCACAACTATCAAATTGTCTAGATTCTAATGGTAATCCACATAAGGGAACAAGAATAAGGAATTGTGATTTTTATTTTCATGTTAGTAAGATTATGAATGTATATTATAATTTCTCAAACCCTAACAACTTATTAATAGATGTTTAATTGGGCTAGACCCATCCATTAAACATGTCGGCCTAATATTTTATTAATCCAATTAATTAAACTTGGTCAATGAGTTAATTAATTCTACAAATATCCAACACATGTCGGCTAATTCATTAGTACTATCATTCTTTTAGTTCTTTTTGTGTGTGACCATTAGGTTCTTCATCACGATGCCTAATTTATTTTGATCTAATCAAAATAAGATATAAATTAAAACACCCTTCTAATTTATTATCAATTCACAAAGATTAATTAATTTATATTCGTCTTTCCAGAGTGACATCTAACAATGTCTCAGAGCAGTGTCGTATTGTATGATAAAATCAAACTTTTTTGTTTACTGTGAAACAAAGATCATTTCGTCATATAATCCGATCAATTATGAGATGTGACTATGTGTCAATCTTGATTATCAATCATATCTATCATCCCACTTTTAAGTCAATATTAGTCAAAAACTATTTTCGATTTGAACACACCTTGGATAAGGATAATAGTAACTGACATAATACTCCCAAAATGTTAACCTATTTTGTGGAGTACCCAAACATTTCATTTTGATGCATAACTCCCATAGATCTACCAAAAAAAAAAAAAAATTGTGGAATATCTCCTAGTGTCTAAATTGGCTGTTTAGGCATTAAAAGCAATAAAGAGGGTAAAACCAATAAAATCTCAAAAGATTAATCAACTTGCACCACAACCCTACCTTGAACATTTTGATTTAAAGAACATCCAAATTGCAAAGATATTATATAAATAACTATGCTTTGACTTGGGGACTATTGTGCTACGGTATCGTTGGCTTCCCTCCGCAATTAAAAAGTTAAGGATCCAGACTATCCATAAATGTATCTTGTGTAAGGTCCCGAATTTTTTATTCTTATGTTGGTTGATAAAGCCCATTTAAGAAATGAGCTATGGAAGCTCGGCCTATTTAAGGTTATAAAAGTCAAAGCTATAAGTTAATTAAAAACCCAACAATTTAAGAGATAAAGTTTAAGTAAATTTGATAAGAAAGACTAAATGAATAACTGAGTTGTCACAATTGTCATTTGCATGGTATTTCATATAGACAGCCTATGTTCCAATTGCCATGTAGATGCTTTTATAAAATATTTTTACAAAATTATTTTTAAGTTAAAAATTTCTCATTTTGCACATTAAAAACAATTATATCAAGTTAATCGGAAGAAATAATTGTTTTATTAGTGGGCATTCATAAAGATAGGTTTTAAAACACATGAATGGTTCATTTTCCTTTATTTTCATTATGTAAATGTTTTATAAATCTCTTTATATGAATTATTTTTTCATGAGTTTAAAACTCTTTAAATTCTTAGTTAAAGACTCAATTTAACAAAGTTAATAATAATACAACTCCCCCATTTAGTTTTTCACTAAAAATGGAGGTTACAAGAAGAGAAAGTAACATTTTCACCACACCTCTCCTAAAATCCAAATTTACTCTTATTTTCTATCAAAAATTTATTTCGTGTCACGTTAAGCTTAAGGGAATAGCAAAGTGTGAAGGAGAAAGACTTTTTACACATTTTGTTCCTTGATATTCAAGAAAATAAAGTTAGGTAGAGGTACAAGTGGTAATTTCATTTACAAATTTTGATTTTTCATTTAAAACTTGAATGAATTGATACATTTGTGTACGGTGCTTCAGCACTACTACAGTTTGAATAATCATTCTTTGACTGTAAGTGTTATGATAATTTTACAGAAATTGGATCTTGCCGGAAATCCATTACGGGCGAAGGTACGAATCTATAGTTCGAATTTTCTGATTTGATAATGAAATTTTTGTGCATGCCATTGTTCACACAAATAGTATAATTTGTACGGACCTTGTTCAAATTTTTTAGTATCATTTCACTATCTTTACTACTGTCCAGAAGTGATGTTACTTCTAAGAAATAATTAGATGATCGCTTAATATGGAATGATGTTGTTTAAAATTAAATAATTCTTGAAAAAATTTCTTAATTTAAATCTTTGTACTTTCCGTTAAAAGCATAGTTATTTATTAAGTTTGCAGATAAAGTACAGTTAATCGAGCGACATTTCAATCCATGTGTGTCAAGGCATTACAGTATGGTATCAAAACACGAATTTAGTTGATTCTATAGTCTTAGTGTATTTTGTTCATAAAATAAATATTTAACTATAAAGTGGAAAAATTAAAGATGAGAAAGTGAAACATTTAAGGCACTCCATGGCATTCTCGCATCCATCAGTCGACCTCATCTTACGGCCTAGGTATGTTTAGCTAAACAAAGTTAAAATCTTTATTATGAAAATGTCATGATTCTATTGTTATTTTTTCATGTTACGGTACATTCTACATTTTCTTTATGTATATTTCATATGCAAAAATAAATTCAATTTGAAAAGGAAGCTAGAAATTAAATTTGTGAACGACAGATGGCTAGTAGAAGATAAAATGTTAGGAGAAAGAATTAGGTTATTCAACAAAAGAGAGATATTTGACCTTACCTTGATTTTGAGGTAGACGAATCTTTAGATCTTGACAATCAGATACGAAGCGTGTAACCACATTGGCTGAGAGAAAAGAATGCGGGTTATAGTATTAGTGACTGACAAGCAATATAGGTCATCTACTAAAAACTATTGCACCTCGTGAAAAAAGGATCGGGAAGCTTATACAAGAAAATATGCTATCCCAAATTTTGGAAAGTGAATCTTAAGGAACTTGACTTCGAGATTTTTGCAATGCCAATAACCAAAATTGGGAAACTATGATTGGTGATGTTATCTCTTACTTGGGAACTGAATCAACAGTAACTTCAAATGATAAAGTTGCACAACCAATTGTAATACATACTAACGAATAGTAAAATGAAGATCCAGAAGAGGACCCAAAAGAAGACCATGAGTGAAATGAGTGAAGACTATGGAGATTACTCATTTATTTAAAAATAATAATAACTGAATTGTTCTTCCAATTTCAAGATGTAGTCATCGAAAAACAAAATCATGTGATCAAAGTTATGAAATATTTCACTTTGCCCTTTCATTCTAAGTATTTTGATACTGGTATACAAATTTTATAAAAGATACTATTTCTTATTTTAAGAAAAATATCTCAAGCAAACAAGAACAAATTGATAAGGGACCTCTTGCAAGTGGTTCAAGATCTTGGCAGGCTGAATCAGAGTCAGGCTTAACCCATACCACTAGCTCCCATTACTCTCCCATTTCAAAGGCATAAGCCCCTACCTTCGATGGAGCATCTGGTCTACTAGTAGTTAAAGAATGGTTTCGTAAGTTAAAACAAATTCTTTGACTCATAGACTGCACTGACGCCCAAAAGGTTCAATGTGCA
The DNA here is from genome assembly GCF_002742605.1 of Olea europaea var. sylvestris. Taxonomy (NCBI): domain Eukaryota; kingdom Viridiplantae; phylum Streptophyta; class Magnoliopsida; order Lamiales; family Oleaceae; genus Olea; species Olea europaea. Next base: position 4,216,238 of record NC_036259.1, on the reverse strand, counting down.
GAGTTTATGTTTATTGGTGATACAAGTTACTGGTGGGATTTGATACCTCGGACTAAGACCCCGGAGCAGCAATTGGCGTTAACTTGTGAACAATTCAAGGAGGAAGTAATGGACAAATATTTTCCTCAGTCTCTAAAAGATTTCAAAGAGAGCGAATTGCTTCAGCTGAAATAGGGTAATATGTCCTCGACGGATTACTATTACCTGACGGATTACAAGCAAAAGTTCAATCAACTTTCAAAGTATGCTGTACACCTGGTTGACACAAAAATTAAGAAGACTCAAAGGTTCGAGCAAAGGTTAAACCTAGACCTAAGCATGATCCTTATGTCACATCGTTTTACATTATACCGTAAGATGTTGGAACGAGCTCATGCTATTTGGTATCATAAGGCTGACGCAGAGCGACACAGTCAATTGTACGGCCAGCAGCATAAAGGGTAAATTGAAAAGAGAAAGTGAAATTGTCAAGTTAAAGGAAAAGACGAATGGTAAAATAAGAAGGTTAATATCAGACATAGTGCTAGTAAGGGCATAGTAGTTGCAGTAGCACCATGCCCTAAGTGTGGCAAGCCTAACCATGGTGAATTCTTGCTTGGGAAAAATGCCTATTTTTGGTGTGGTAAGCTAGGATATATTGCTAAGGATTGTTATATATTTACTCAGAAGAAAGATGATAACGGTGATCAGAACAAAAAGGAAAAGCACGAGTCTTTACACTGACTTAAAAGGATATAGAGGAGAACTCAAACGTAATAGTAGGTATTTTACTGATATCCAATACACCTGTTTATGTACTGTTTGATTCATGAACTACTCATTCTTTTGTATCAACATCTTTCATTGCTAAATCTAGCATTATTTGTGATAATTCAGAGAGTACACTAAAAGTTAGCAATTGCTAAATTTAGTATTACTTGTGATAAGTCAGAAAGTACACTAGAAGTTAGCACCCCTCGGGCAGAACATTAAATACAAATCGGTTAGCTAGGTCGGTGAATCTTGAAATTGAGGGAAAAATATTAGAAGCTAATTTGTATCTGATAGGGATAAATGACTTTGATGCGATTTTGGGCATGGATTGGTTGGGATGTAATTATGCAACCATTCATGGTAGAGAAAGTGAAGCGTCTTTTCAGAAATTGAGAGAAGAGCAATTTTCTTTCCTTAGAATAATGACCAAACCCCATCTCCAACTACTATTAGCCTTACAAGCTAAGAAAATTTTGAGAAAAGAAACATATTAAGGGTTTCTAGTTAATATCTCAGAAGAAAAATAGGCGATGATAAAGACTAAGGACGTACCAATAGTACAAATTTATAAATGTGTTTCTAGAAGACCTACCTAAGACTCCACCAGATAGACAGGTGGAGTTCACAATAGATTTGATTCCCGTAATCTCACCAGTATCTAATGCATTATATAGAATGACTCCAAAGAAACTTATAGAATGACTCCAAAGAAACTTCAGGAGTTGACAATTCAGTTATAAGAATTGTTAGATATTGGCATTATTCGACCAAGTATATTTCCATAGGGCGGACCAATATTGTTCATAAAGAAGAAAGATAGAAGTATGAGGATGTGTATCGACTATCGGAAGTTGAACCATTTGACCATCAAGAATAGGTATCCTCTCTCGAGAATCGAGGATTTGTTTGACCAATAGAAAAGGAATAAGGTATTTTCTAAGATCGACTTACGGTCTGGATATCATCAATTGAAGGTAAGGCAAGTGATATACCCAAGACAGTTTTCAGAACTTGTTATGGACATCATGAGTTCACAGTTATGCTGTTCGGGTTGACAAATGCTCCAACATTATTGATGGATTTATTGAATCGTGTATTTCATTAGTATTTGGATCAATTTATCATAGTCTTCATTGATGACATTTATATGTACTCCAAGAATAAAGATCAACACAAGCAATATCATAGAATAGAGTTAGAAATACTGTGCAAAGAAAAGTTATATGCCAAATTTAAAAAGTGTGAATTTTGGATTGAGCGAGTTGGAATCCTTGATCACGTAGTTACTGCCTAATAAATTGAAGTAAATCCAGTAAAAATGGAAGTAGTAACTAATTGGAATATACCAACTAATGTGAGTGAAGTTTAAAGTTTTCTGGGATTGGTCTCTAAAATAGCTAGACTAATGACGCAATTGACAAGGAATAGAGTAAAGTTTCAATGGTTAGATAAGTGTGAGCAAAGCTTTTAGGAGCCAAACAACATGCCTAAATGTTCGGAAGGGTTTGTTATATATAGTGATGCATCCAAACAAGTTTTGGGATGTGTACTGATATAGAATAAAAAAGTGATTGACCATGCGTCAAGGCAATTGAAGCAACTTGAGCAGAACTACTCGACGCATGATCTAAAACTTGTGTAGATAGTACATGGACTAAAGATATGGTGTCATAACTTATATGGAGGGAAGTGCAACATTTACACGGATCATAAGAGTCTCAAATATTTCTTCACACAGAAGGAAATGAATATGAGACAAAGACAATGGTTGGAGCAAGTAAATGATTATGAATGTACTATTCATTAATACTAGTAAGGCTAATGTTGTCGTCGATTCTCTAAGTAGAAAGTTAATTTGACGATTGTCATCATTACCTACTACACAGATGGAGTTAATCAAAGACATGGAGAATTTACAAATCAAAATGGTTGCTATACTAGAGCAAGTTACCACCCCGTTTAGTAACTTTGGTGGCTTGACTCACTCTTAGAGATTGGATCATAGAAGCTCAGGGTAAAGACCTATTCTTGCAGAAGATCAATAATGAAATTGGTAATGATAAGAGAAAGGATTTTGGAATAGCTTCTAATAGGGCACTGGTGTTTAAAGAAAGAATTTGTGTACCTAAGAATGAATTTTTTAGGAAGAAGATATTGGATAAGGCTCTTTTTCACTCCATAAACCACACCTCGTGGTGGTATAAAAATGTATCGAGACCTTCGAGATACAATTTTGTGGAGGAATGTGAAGAGAAGTATAGGCTTATTTGTGTACAAATGCATAGTGTGTCAATCAGTTAAGGCAGAACATCAAAGACCTGTAGGGCTGTTAAATTCATTGGACATACCTGAATGGAAGTGAGAGAATATCACAATGGACTTTGTGGTAAGATTTCTGAAGTCAGCAAGAGAACACAATGCTATATAGATAATAGTGGATCATTTAACAAAGTCCGCTCATTTTCTTTCGGTACAAATGATATTCAGTTTAGATCAATTGAGACAGTTGTACATTAGAGAGATTGTAAGATTGCATGATGCCTCTGTATCCATTGTGTCTGATAGAGATCCGAGATTTACATCTTAGTTTTGGAAGAGCTTGCAAGGGTCTAACGAAATTGAATTTCGTCATGGCATATCACCCTCAATCCGATGGTCAATCTAAAAGAACCATTCAAAATTTGAAAGATATGCTAATGCCCTGTGTTTTGGATCTCAACGAGCCGAGCTGAGTCGGCTCGCAAGCCGAAATTCTAGGCTCGGGTAAAATATTCGAACTTTTTTCCGAGCCCGAGCCGAGTCGAGCAAAAGCTTGGCAAAAAAAATTGGGCTCGACTCGAGCCGGGCCGGCTCGGGTTTTGTTTGGTTTTGGAATTTTTTTTATTATAAATAAGATGGCAGCTTAAAATTAAGCTGCCATTTAAGGCAGCAACCTGCTGCCCCATTTCTGCTGCCTTTTTTTTTTTTTTATTAATTTTTTAAAAATATATGCTTCGAGCCGGCAAGCCACATGGGCCGGATCGAGCTTTGATCGGCACCTAAAAATGGGGCTTGACCCGAGCCTTGAGCCGGGCGGGCTCCATCTTTTTCCTAGCCGAGCCATGGGCGGCCCGAGCCGGTGAGCCTGATTGCCATCCCTAGTTTTGAATCTAGGATACAGTTGGGAATCATATCTACATTTGGTGGAATTTGTGTATCAGTTTCCAAGCAACTATTGGATGACAACGTATAAAGCTCTCTATGGTAAAAGATGTAGATCACCTATTCATTAGGATGAAGTCGGAGAAAAGAGAGTTTTGGGATAAGAGATTATTAAAAGGTCAGTCAAAGTCGTTGATAAGAACCGTACTAGGATAAATGTAGTGCAAGATATACAAAAAAGCTATATAGATACCAGAAAGTATATGTATAATCCTGATCACGTGGTCAATTATCAATCCCTAGAGGTATAGAAAGATTTATCTTAAGAGGAATTACTGATTAAAATATTGGATCGAAAGGTACATAAATTATAGAACAAGAAGATTCAATTGGTCAAAGTGCAATAAAATAATAGTGGAGTAGAAGAAGCTACTTGAGAAAGATAAGAGGAAGTTAAAGACAAATATTTGACTCTCTTTGCCAAACCGTAAGGTAATTTCGAGGACGAAATTTTTTTTTAAATGTAAAGGATGTAAAGTCCCAAATTTTTTATAGACTCGCTAAGTGAGATCTTTTCTATTTTACAATTTACTTTACATATATAGTATGCTTTCTCGTATATTTTGATATTATGATGTTTCTCTTATTTTTTGTTCACTAATCACTAATACAAAAAAGGCTTTTGGCAACATGTGAAAGACAACATTCATTAATTAAATATTGCTAAAAGGGTCAATTGCAACATTTTTAATAAGTGAGTGTTGTGATTAGAGTTAATAATTGAGATTTAGCAACATTTTTTAAGTGAATGTGGCTAATGTCGCATTTTTACAACGTTTATTTAGTGTTGCGAAAAGATTTCAAGAAAATGGAAAAAAATTAGATGTTGGGGAAAATAAAAATTTGAATCCATAAAAAAGAAACATTTTTAGGTGGATTCAATTATTTATTTATTTATTATTATTATTATTTATTTATTTTATTTATTTTTTTCCTCCAATTTTTTCCCTTTTCTTTTCCCATTCACACAACACAATAATCTAATTTACGAAACAAAACTTAGGTGGCCCATCCAATTTACAGCCTCAATCTCTTCCAGCTGCACCCCAAAACCGTAGTACCTCTCTCTCTCTCTCTCTCACACACACACACACACACTCACTAACTATTTGCATCGCCGGGAAAAATCTTAAGGCAATTTTTCGTCCTCTCAATTCTCACCAGAATCATCATTGGTGAAATTACCTCCTATTTGCTTCTCCTTGCAGCGTCCTTCTATTTTCTCGATCGCTACCTGCTTCGCTTCCTCTGGCATCGAAATTGTTAGATTTTTCTTCATTCTCTCCCCATGGTGTGCGCCTGAATATGTACGTGTCCGTTTCTTATATGAGTGTTTTTTTTTTTTTTTTTTAATTTGGGAAAAATGGCTCATACAATTCTGAATTCACGATTTCGATTAAGGACTGAAGCTCTTAATATAGAACCTTTTTGGGTTTAGGGATTTTCCTACTTCTATTAATCCCAGCATTGACAAGTTGGGGACAGTAAAATTCTCAATCGTCAGTACAGTCTGCCTTTGGGTGGTACTTGGTACGTGTCATGTGCTTTTGAATGATCCTGTATTTCAATTTGGTTCTCTACAGACCTATTTCTCCACTGTGGGTAAGCTATGGATTTTAGACGTACAACATAATGAATGTTGGAGCTATAGTCAGTACTATAAAGTGACTGTATTTTCTATAATGAAGTAAAAGTCATGAAATTAATATATTTTACCGGTTGAATTACTGTAGGGGGAAGGGGTACCGCTACACTTATTAGTCCAACAAAAATAGGTAGCTCCATTCAATTCTCAAAACAAATTTTGGTGCTATAATAATCAAATGGTTATAATGCACCGTTTATGCTTAGGAAGACAATACAAAAGATAATGGTATTGTTGTGTCATGGGGAAATGCATTGGCTTAGTAGGAAGATCACTTATTGAGATTGGGCTTTACCTCTCCTTTATGAGCATAAAGACATTGTTTTCTGGAATTAAAAAAAATCTTATTGGATGTATTAGATTTTGAATAGAATTATGCTAATAACAACAAGGGGTTGATTAGTTGGCTTGAGAATTTGCTTCGAGAAGCTCAGTTAAGAAGATGAAAGTCTGAAAGCTCTTTAGAGTTCTCATGGTCGGGAAGCTTAGCAACAACTATTTTATACCTACTCAAGTTGAGAGACGAAGATATTGGATACTTTTACTAAGACCAAGAACAAATGTAAAACAAATTTGTGATCAAGTTTGTTTACTAGATAAACACGAGGAATATTTTTCATAGAATATCTATTTTGGAGTAGATGCATAATTTACTGTGTTTGCTTGGGTAAGGTTGTTCTCGGCACTAGAGATTTGTTAACAGGCCATCTAAGCATCTCCTAGATATTCTAAATATAAGATACTCTTTATTTTATAGAGTCATTGCTTTAAAATAAGTTTCACAAGACTCCATTTTAACTTTTTAAAGTAGAGAGTGAATTTGACTCCAAATTTGAAAAGCCTAACCCACTCTCTATTCTTACTTTATAAATATTGCATTTAATTAGTTACAGATTTCAATACTCCACTTCTTAAATTATTTTAATCTTATTTGAATTGATTGATCATTGATATCTAAATTATTATTATTATTATTATTATTATTATTATTATTATTATTATTATTATAAATAAGATGCTCTTTATAAATAGTCTCTTGTATATGCTCTAAGAGCCTTGTAAAGTTATATATTTAATGAGATTACTTCTTGCAATAAACTAAAAATTGAAGAAAGGAAACTGAAGATTGTAGAAAAATGATATATTTGCTTTTATGGAAATTTTTTTAATTGTCTTTCTATTATGATTTAAAAGACAGAACGTGACCTGATCTAGGTGTATTATAGTACATATCGAATCCGTATAGAAATTTTTTGTTGGAACTCCTTCAAATAAGAAAGAAATATGTAATGTAAATTTCCTATAGAAGGATATGCCTTGGAGTCCATATCATTCTAGTGCTCATGATAGTCACCAGCTAATCAGCTATAATCTAAAATTAGGGATAATTGGTACCAGGATTCTACTTAACTATCTCATAACGCTGAGGTCTTGGGTTACAATTTTGGGGACACTGCCATTTGCCTGGTTGCTACTGCTTCCAAGTGACATTACAAGTGTATGGGGTCTCCATGCTATTTGCTTGATAATGAAGTAGAAGGGAGGCTGTGGAGTTGACTGAAACAATTCAAAACTTATGGATATGTTCTATTTGAGTTGTGTCTTGTTGTCTGGTGGTTTGATTTGCTGGGCAAATTGATATGTCATTTGCAATGGATGTATGGAATAACAATCCCGTTTCAACTTATTATAGTATATTTCTATGTCATTCTGCCATTTGCTGGCAGAACAACAGATTGAGGGTGTGGACAAAGTTCTTTAAGAACTTAACGTTACATCAATCCCAATGTTAATGGTTTCGAACAAGGTAGTGATGGTTTTCTGGTTACTAAGTTTTGAACTTCCATCTTTTGGACTTATTGTTGACATCCTCATTATTGGTATATTTCAAAACTTTAAATGGATTTGTGAGAATTTCCTGGCAAATGATTTATTATAAATTGAAATGGACAAGCATATCTGGCGCACTCAAGTATGCTGCTTGCCTTATGCAATTTTCCCAATATTTCCTGAAGTACCATTGAACATAACTCTCTTGCATTCATCATCTGCATTGACTTTTCTATGTTCTCATCTTTGGTTAGATATAAGTTTAATTTTCAGTACAATTACTAATTTACAAGGTATAATCGTGCTATGTTGTTCATTACATCACAAGCACAGTTCATTTGTTGGTGGTTTGGAAATTTTTAAAGTTTGTGATAATTAAAAGCAAGGTTATTAAGGTACATAAATATAGTAGATATATGTTCATTCAAATGACGTCGTCTTAAACATAGAGGAACTTTGACCGAATATTATTTCATATGCTTGTCTTAATGAATGTGAGAAGATGAAAATAGGAAATATGCGAGGTATCGATAGCTTTCACGTGATTTATTTATGTAGTCAATTTGCTTTCCAAATTTAAACCATTATTATTTTGCCCTACGCTCTACACCTGATGCAGAATGCTCCATATTTGTGCAAAAAAGATGCCATAACTCTTATCTTCTGTGATGCAATTATTCAATAAATTAATCATTTTTTTCTACCATTTTGTCATCTTATTGTTTCGGTAGCAATTTAATTTATATTTTTTAATTTTCCTAGGTGAAAGAGTCTCCAAGTATATGGGAGAACTATTATTCAGCAACTACATTGTAGGGATGGCAATGGAGCTCGCTGGCTCGAACTACATGTGGTTCGGCCTGGAAAAAGCCCGAATCGGCCTTTATATATAATAATAATAAAAATTAATTAAAGGCAACAACCTGCTGCCTCAAATAAGGTTGCTGCCTTATTTACTGAAATAAGGCAGCACGCTGCTGCCTATGTTTAAAAAAAAGAAAAAAAAATCGAGCTTTTGACTCGAGTTGAAAGTTTTGCTGCCTTATTTCATTTGAGGCAGCGGGTTGCTGCCTTATTTACTGAAATAAGGCAGCACGCTGCTGCCTATGTTTAAAAAAAAGAAAAAAAAATCGAGCTGCTGACTCGAGTTGAAAGTTCGGGTCGAGTCTAATTTTTTTGGTCGAGCTTTTCCCGCTCAAGCTCCAAAAAAAGCTCGGACATTTTACTTGAGTCGAGAGTTTCGGCTCACAAGGTGCTTCGGCTCAACTCGTCGACATCCCTACTATATATATAATTTTATTTTATTATTATTTTTTTGGGAAATATATTGAATTTTTATATACTTTAGAATTCTGGATCTCGATTTTGTATGGATATTGTTACGTTTTGGAGTCAATTAATAATGATTATTGGAGTCGTTTGATATTGTTATTTTCTATTGTCTCATGGTTGATTTGAATAAATCGCTCTACAAATAATAAAAGTACAAAATTTTAAAAAAGTGTAAAATGATTTATGGCAACGTTCAACAAAATGTTTCCAAAGATAAGAATGTAATCATAGGCAACAAGCAAAAAGTGATGCAAAAAGGTTATTGACAACATTGAAAAAATATTATTAAAAGTTATTTGCAATGCTTAAAAGACGTTGCAAAAATGTTACTCGCAGCTTTAAAAAAATATTGCAAAAATGTTACTCGTAATGTTCAAAAAACATTGCAAAAACACTATTACGAACATTCAAAAAGCGTTGCAAACAGGGTATTCACAACTTTCAAAAAACGTTGCAAAAAAGTTATTAGCAACGTTTAAAAAAGTGGTCTTTGGATAGGTGGATATCATTTTAGGTATCAAAGCACAAAGACTAGTGGGGGTTATCATATAAATCAATCAAATTATATTGAGAATGTGATAAATAAGTTCAAACATTTGAACATAAAGAAATGTACCCCGATCAATCCAAGTTCAAAACTTGTAAAGATGAGTAGAAGAATGATTGCTCAATTAGAATGTGCAAGTGTTATAGGGTGTCTTATGTATGCAGTTTATTGCACAAGATTGGACATAGCCTATGCAATTAGTAAACTTAGCAGGTTTATTAACAATCTAAGCAATGATCATTGGAAGGCCATTGAGAAAGTTCTTGGATACTTAAATAAAACCAAGAACTTAGATCTACAATATACTAAATTCTCGACGGTATTAGAAGGGTTCCGCTAGTTGGATATCTAGCATGGGTGAAAAAATCCACCTCGGGTTGGGTGTTCACTCTAGAAGGAGGTGTTGTTTATTGAAAAAAAAAGAAACGTACATGCATAACACACTTAACTATAAAATCTGAATTTGTAGCACTATTGGAATCCAAGAAAGAGTTGAGTAGGTTAAGGACCTCTTTTATGAGATACCTTTAAGATCAAATAACATCTTTTCAATACCTATCATTTGTGATAATCAAGTCACTTTAGCAAAAGCATACGATAAGGTATACAATGGAAAATCCAGACATATAAGTTTAAGATATGACTATATAAGGAAATCAATCAACGATGGAATAAATTTCCTAAATTATGTAAGGTCAGTTAAGAACTTAGTGGACCCTTTAACTAAACCGCTAAATAAAGATTTAGTGACGTCTACTTCGAGTAGGATGTGATTGAAACTCCTTAACTAAAAAGGTCCACCAATGATGGCAACTCTACTTGTCCTTACTCAGAAGGTAATCCACGAGTTCAAAGGGTAACAACAAGTCATTCGATATGTGGATAGTTGCAGTATTATTCAAATTCGCGATAACCCTATTCTAATTAAAATGATGTTGGTTGTTACTGAAGTGAGGGTTGAGCTTAAAGCTCTTAATGAAGTTCAGTGCTAAAACAAAAGTATGTCTAAAGGTAACAAAGATACTGAAAAAACTTCACTTATACGAACTTCGAGGTGGTGCCGTCTCAATTGAGAGTTGGAGTTTCTCTCGTAAAAATTTGTCGAACAAGATGAGCGTAAGACTATAATAGCGCAAAGCGAGTTATGAGGAACTTGAGAACACGTATTACTTATGTGTGTTCATGCCGGTTTTGTTACATGGAATAACTAGTTCAAAGTTTTACGCTACCTTTAATTCCGACTGTATTTTGTTTGAATTACACTATGGTTGCATTCAAATCAAAAGATATGTAATTCTTATGCATGAGTATCGTATACTTTTAATATAAGACTTTGTTTATTTTGAACAAGTGGGGGATTATTGTGAATTGGGTGTTCTAAACCAACAAATGAAGTGTGTGGAATGAAACGGGGCCTTCGGCCGCATTTTAAGCCCATGTGTAACCATGTGGCCACATGGCCATATACCGAGACCTTAAGGTCTTGGTATATATGAACCATGTGATTGCATGATACAAATTTTTGATTGTTGGTGGTCATTTTTTTTTTAATGATATGGATTTAAATTTGATTATTTTCCACTGGACTTTTGGCACCATTTCAAGTAAATGAATGAGGCCTATATATAGAGGGGCCATGTTCAAAGGGAAATATGTTGGAAAAATATTTTGTAATCCATAATTTGTTCCACAAATAATCAAATCACGTATTACATTCATATTCACATTTTCATTATGTTCTTCAAAGTTTTGACAGAAAATTATTTGTTTTTTGGTTTTTTGCTACATCAAGGCTTGTTATAATTTTTCAAACCATTTGTCGGAATATTTTTAAGCATCTTATTACTTTTAGAGAGGGGGCAAATATCGTTTGAAAACAAGATATTGTATTCAAGCCTTCAAATTCATTCTCATCAAGATTTTTGGTTACTATTTATTTTGTTGTTGAATTTTGCAATCTTCTTTCTCTTCTTCATCTCCATTGCTTTCTAACATTAATTATATGTTTTTGTAATACTCATGGTCCTAGTTTTAGAGGCTCTCCCTTTCATATCAATAAGATATAAGCATTATAATAAACACACAAGTTAACACTTTTACAAAAGGGTCAACCTTTGCTAGAGAGCTTCACTAAACTGGACTTTACCTCTCCAAAAGCGTACCATATCCACTTGAGAGCCTCATCCCTCCAAAATGGGTCTCATCTCTCCAAAATGGTATGACCTCTGTTTGAGAGCCTTATCTCTGCAACATAGAAATTTACCTCTCCATGATGATACCACCTCCTCTAGAGAGCCTCATTCTTGTAAAATGGGACTCACGTTTGCAAGAGAGCACCGCCTCTACTTGAGAGCCTCGTCCCAGTAAAATGGGACTTTGCCTCTTTAGAACAACACTACATCTCCATGGACTCATTTATCTCAAAATTCATCACCTAGGCACTCCGATTATGTTTGAATCAAATACATGTGTGATATGAATATTCATACTTGGACTTGGGAAGACTATATACAACTATAATGTTGGCTTGGTGTGAACACCAATATTTGGTCCACTTCCCCCATTAACATCACATGAGCTCCGGTGATCGTGTTACCTCGTCATTATTATGAAACTTCTACAATTGATACATTTTGCCCAACACAGTGATAGGCATTTTACACAACACAATGATAACTTATCATTGACATAATCTCTAATCAACTCATCGTTATTATGAGACCTCTCAAGTTGAGGTATTTTGCCCAACATAATGGTAACTTCTTATTGAGACAATTTGTGAGTCCTGGTACCGTAGGTCATCGACATTCATGGCTACAACTAGACTTCCCGATCTACTTTATGTAATCTCCAAGATATTGCTGTCGTCTCTAGCTTCTCGATTGAAATTGAAATTAATGTCAATCTAAACACCAATTGAAACATTAACATCACAAAACTCAAACAGCTATGCATTATAATATGAAGTGCAATACCACGCAAATTCTCCCCTTTACTGTAAACTCTTTACTTTTTTATACAGTATCAAAATATATCTATGTCTCTCTCCAACGACTCCTACACATAAAATGCAAATTTCAATTTCAAGATTACCCCCTTTTGTATATTCTCTCCCCCTTTTGTCACAAATGACGAATGGTACAATTTCAAACTCAATTTTAGCAACAATATGTAACAACTAAAAAATGCAGTTGATAGCATGCACAAGTATAATCAATGATTAGTAAACTTTTCCACATACTCATTTTAAGTTAAAAGAGAGTAAATAGTATTAGTGATCCATGTGTGTAAAGTGTCACTAATCCTTTGTAAGTAGGACTCCAAACCTCAATTTTGTGAGAAGGACATGCAAAATGTCATTGCTAATAAGTTTATCTTCCTACTTATGAAAGTCAAAACATTAAGCACATTAAGACCTTTAAATGAAGCTCATTTTGTATGTATATTTTGATCTTTTCTTTTCTCTTCCTAATTTTGAGCAAACATTTTTCACATTTTTAAATATTTTTAAAACTCATCAATTTTGTATATCTCAAGTGCAGGTCCTTCTTCATTAAGTGACTGAGATGACCCCCTGTAGCGAACTTTAGGCCGTTTAACTGAAGTCAGTTGACCATAGGCACCATATTTTGAAATACCCAGCAAACTTAATTGTTCGAGTCAAATAGGCTCTAAAGAAAAACATACGATGTTGAGCTTTTTATTTTGAGGGAATAAACTTAAGTTTAGTTCTAACAAATTTGGTCAATTCATGTTCAAAGTCACCTTAGAAACAAGTGACTGCCATCCCAAATCTTGCACACACGGTTAAATCCCACTTACAATATCATAATGTGTGTAGTGCAGATGGTATATGAAGACACATATACTAAGTACTCCATAATAATCTAAGCAAAGCAAGTAATGGACAATGTGCTATAGCTCATCAACTTAGCCCATACATGGTCACAAAACACAAGTTCAAGAATGTTATATCTCATGCTATAGAAAAAAATTCATTCCTTGTTTATTTTATTTTATTTTTTTCTGTATTTTTCATTTTTCAATTTTTTTTGTTTCTTTTTAAATTTAAAAACATGAAAGCTCGAAGCGCGCACACACACACACACACACACACACAAAATCACGCACAAAACAAACAACATGTGCATGTGCTAATGCAAAGAGAATGAGGATACACATACAAGAAACAACTACATAAAAAGCAAACAAACAGATTAGATGTATGCACCAATCAATCACTCAAGTAACAAATCATAGGCATGCACCAAAATTATCTAATCAGTTAGGTAAAGACATTCTCTTACCTTTAAAAGTATCGTGATCTATTTCAGAATTTTTTAGATTACTTTTTTTTCACCCAAATCTGCCTAGTGGGAGAATAATTCCCAGACAACAGTGTCACCAACTTGGTCATTCGACTTACTTGATCGGTAAGGAATCCAATCTGACCTATAAACTCCTGATTTTTATTCCTATTGAAGCTCTTGTTTCAATATTTATTCAAGAATTGATGACACCTAGGGCATGTGTCCTAACTCACGATAGTGAAAGCATGTAGGGATAAACTTGGACCAATGTTGTGTGATCATTGTCGTCTATTCCTAGGCCAACGGGTCATATGTTGTTTAGCAGTCCACTAACCTATAAATCCCTTATTCTTAGTTTCTGGGTTAGGCAAATGTTTAGGTTGGTCAATGACAAGGATAAAAGTGGTTTTTGAAGTACTAGCCATATTCTCTTTAAAGCCTAGACCTCCCTTATTACCAATCGGCTTGCTCATTTCTAGAATGTTATCTAACTTTTTAGATCCACTAGGAAAGGCAATAAGTTGAGACTTAGAATATTTTAGATCGCTCAAAAGATTTTTAATCAGGATTTCTGAAGTCTCATTCTCAGAGGTTAGCTCACTGGCTTTCCTAGAAGACTTCTCAAGCGCACTAGTGAAATTCTTAACTTAAGTATCTAAAGATTCAATCATCGATTTCAATTCACTCAGGGTTGAGGTAGATTCCTAGATATACTTTAAAAGCTTCTCTTTCTCCAATTTAAGCTTATTTACCTTTGAATTTAAGGCTTTATTAGTCGCAAGAATCTTAAGACTCACCTCATATATTTTATTGTAAGTCTCATAGATATCTTCCTCACTCTCAAAATCTTCTCCAGAATTCTCACTATTATCTATATCTTCATTGGTCTCACTTCCCTTGTCAGATCCACTCCTAGTCCTAGTAGTAAAGGCAACGTATTTTCTATTTTCCTCACGACTGGATTTCTCACTTTGATTATCCGAGCTAGACTCGTCATCGTAAGAATCTTAAGACTATCCTCATACATTTTATCGTAAGTCTTATGAATATTTTCCTTACTCTCAGAAAATCTTCTCCAAAATGCTCAACACTATCTATGTCCTCATCCGTCTTACTTCTCTTGTCAAATCCACTCCTAGTCCTAGCAGTAAAGGCAACGTATTTTTCACTTTCCTTATGACTAGACTTCTCACATTGATTATCCGAGCTAGACTCATCATCAGTGAGAGTAACATTCATAGCCTCATCCCGATTTCTACTGCTAGCAAAGTTACCATTCCTCGTATGCCCATAACCATGAAACTTGTGATACCTCACAGTTTTAGATTTATTTCTAGATTCACGAGGAGCACCTTTATATTTCTCTTGAGACTTCTTCTTCTTCCTAAA
>NC_036259.1:4199656-4200824 GCF_002742605.1 Olea europaea var. sylvestris | reverse complement strand
CTTACTGTCCTCTATCATTGTAACTTTAGGCCTAAATTGCTCAGGTAAAGATCTAATGACTTTTCTAACTATTTTGGACTTGGGGATTCTCTCACCTAGGTTGAAGTTAGAATTTACTATGTCATTTAAACTTGCATAAAAGACATCAAATGTTTCATCATTTCTCATTCTAAACTCCTCATACCTATGGCTAGTATTTGCAACTTAGAATTTTTAACGGTCTGAGTTCCCTGACATGTAGTTTGTAATATATCCCAAACATCTTTCGCAACCTCGCACATAGATATTCGCCTAAACTCTTCAGGAAAAATAGCCATAAATAACGCATGTAAGGCTTTACTATTCCAATTGCACTTATCTATATTAGATTTCGACCAATTAGCAATGGGAGTGGAGGTGACAACACCATTAACAGTGCTAGGGAGCAAACCAACCATTCCAAATGCTCAACTATATACGCTCATCCATTGACTTAATGAAAGCTTTCATCCTAACCTTTCAGTATGCATAATTACTGCCATCAGAATAAGGCGGGACACATAATGAGCTATTCATCTAGACAAATTAAGGCCAGGACATGTCATTAGGCTCTGATACCACTTGAAATATCTGCAGAATGCTAAGTTACAACTTGTGAAATAGCGAAACGATCTAGCTTATCAAATTACAAGTTCTAGATTATTTATTAATTCAACCTGAAGTGCGGAATTAATCTATTTTTAGATGATTAAGCATACAAGTTCGATTCCTTATGTTTGAATGCTGCAGTTTGTAATATGGAAACAATAAATAACTCAATATTGTTGACGGAGAAATGCAACTGAGTAAAAACTTCGGGACCAAGCCAATTACCTCCACTATAGACAGTAAATGGTACGGTTAGATGCTGTTTAGCCAACTCTAATAGACTTCTCGATCTACTTCCTGTAATCTCCAAGATACTCGTATCTCCTCCAGCTTTCCGATCTTGTACAATTGTCTCTTCCGAGCGGATATCTAAGGATCATCAATTCTTGTTCTTATTCCTGTGCTTGCAGTCCAACTTTCCTCAATTTTCAACAGCATTTGAAGTTTCAATTGAGAAAGTATATTCCTTGTTATACATATGAAATGGATGTTTTGGATTCAAGGATTCGATGTTTTCCCAAATATATGGTTGTAGGATTTC
>NC_036259.1:4137530-4199556 GCF_002742605.1 Olea europaea var. sylvestris | reverse complement strand
AGATGAGTCCAAAAATGAAATGCTGCTTAGATTTGCCAAATTAGACTATAATTATTTGCAAATGTTGCATAAAAAGGAGCTCTATGAAGTATCAAGGTAATGTTCAATTGACAATTACATAAAATAGCTCTCTCTGTCTCTGTGTGTGTTTACATTAATTAATAATATACATTCCTTATGTATATTGCAGGTGGTGGAAGGATTTGGACCTTGTTTCTAAGCTTCCATATGCTAGAGATAGAGTGGTAGAATGCTTTTTCTGGGCTATGGGTGTTTATCATGAACCTCAATATTCAATTGCTCGAATCATGCTCACCAAAACCATTGCAATGACATCGATAATAGATGATACATATGATGCCTATGGTACAGTTGAAGAACTTGAAGTTTTTACAGAGGCCATTATGAGGTACATATTTCTTTCTTTTAAGTTTATCCACATTATTAATACAAAATAGTTTCGTAAGGTAATCAATTGTTTCTTTGTGATCATAATTATGAGAATTTGTTTTTTAGGTGGGACATTAGTGAAGTTGATCGGCTTCCTGAGTACATTAAACCATTCTATAGTGCTCTTTTAGATCTTTATGAGCAATTTGATGAAGAACTATCAAAAGAAGGAAGATCTTATGCGGTCCATTATGCAAAAGAAGCTGTAAGTAATACATTTACTATTAATCCGCTATTACTAAGTTCATATTATTCTTGCATTTGGTTTTTTATAGTTAATTTCCCTTCCTCATGTTACTCAAATATCTACTAATTTGTATGCAGTTGAAAGAACTTGTGAGGACATACTATGTGGAAGCCAAGTGGTTCATTGAAGGATACATGCCACCGTTTTCTGAGTACATGAGCAATGCCTTAATCACATGCACTTATGTTTATCATACAACTACATCCTTGTTGGGGATCAAATCTGTGACCGAGAAAGACTTTGAATGGCTGAGCAATAAACCTAAAATGCTTGTTGCTAGCCTCATAATATGTCGACTTGTTGATGACATTGCTACATATGAGGTATGAAATGCACTCAAAGTTTGTTATAAGGATGCTACAATTCTACAAATAAGCAACCTTATTTACTTATCTAAGTATTTTCTACAAATTTTGCCTTATTGAAGGTTGAAAAGGAAAGGGGCCAAATTGCCACCGGCATCGAATCATACATGAAAGAGAACCAGGTGACTAAAGAAGTGGCAGTTGATAAGTTTTTTGAAATGGTTACAAATGCATGGAAGGATATTAATGAAGAGTATATGCGACCAACTTCCTCACCAAGAGAAATTCTAATGCGCATTCTCAACCTTGAACGTATTATAGATGTCACTTATAAAGGCAATGAAGATGGATATACACAACCACAAAAAGTTTTGAAACCCCACATCATTTCTTTGTTTATTGATCTCGTTGAGGTCTAATGTTAATAGGGATCAAGTTGGTGAAAAAAATTGTTGTAATCGAACATGGTTGTTTTTTATTTTTTATCTTTGTTATTACTTATTATCCACGGAGATAAAGCAAAAAGCTTCAAATAAGCTGTAAACCTTATTCATTGTTCTCCATCGATAAAAGATTTAGTGACCAAAACATTTATTGCTTCAAGACACTTACATGGATCAGATATTGATTGGTAAGGTTTTTGGTTGGTTAAATATGGACTATTTTTTTTTTTATAACCTTTGGCGACTAAAAATTTGTCCCTTGTGGTCCGTTTCCGCAATCAAACAAGAATTGGTCATTATAGACCTTGATATGAATAAACCCAACTTATTTTTTTCGCACATGATTGTGGTTTCACTAATCAATAAATGGATTCTTGACATAGCAACCAAACAAAAAGTGATCATTGAAAACCTCGGCACAAATAAGATCTATTATTTTTCACGTGTTATTGGGACTTAACAACTAATCTAAATGTGTTGATGAAAGTATAAGCTTTAGCAATCACGGTTGGTCGCTGATGGTTGGTTCAACGACAAAACAAAAAGTGGTCGTTGAAGGCCTCGATGGGAATAAACCCCTCTTTTGTTCACGTGTTTTTGTAGTTTTAGCTACCAATCTAAATGAGTTCGGTGAAAATCTAAGCTTTAGAGACCATGGTTTGTCGCTGATGGTTGGTTTAACGACTAAACAAGAAGTGGCTTCAGCGTAATAAACCCCACTTCTTTCTCGCGTGTGATTGTAATTTTAGTGGCCAATTATATAAAAGTGGCTTGTGAAAGTATAAGCTTTACGACCAATGGTTGGTCGTTGTTGTTTGGTTTCATTTACCAAACAAGAAGTGTTCATTTCTGCTTTTTTCGCGTGTGGTTGGATTTTAAGCAATCAAACTGAAAGTAGTTTGTGAAATTATAAGTTTTAGAGACTAACAGTTGGTGAAACAATCCAATTAGAAGTGGTCGCATAAGCTCTTAACCGAATAAGCTCCATTTTTTGCAATCGATAGAGACTGGTCGCTAAACACTTTTTGAGAATAATGATGTAGCGACCAATTGTTGGTCACTGATCTTGTTCAACACCAAAAATGGATTGGTAGTTGACTTGGCGTGTGATTGGGGTTTCGACAATCAAATTGACACGTGTCAATAAAAATAGATGATTTGACGACCAATAGTTGGTCGCCTATTGGTCGTCAAATCATCTCATATAGATATTATTTCACCATAAACTTGTTTCACCAATAGTTATTAGTCAATTATTTTTATATTTATTTTGTGGTTTTTTCCATTGTTGTAGTAGGCTACCTACGAGAAGCAATATTTGATGACCCAAAAAAATATTGATAAGGTATTTATTAGTCACATAACAAAATAAAATGAGTTTCAAACATAGATTGGGATGTACATTGCAAGGATTGAACGATTTCTCAGTGATAAGTCACTAGCGACAAAATTTTATATAGCTTACTTTGTAGCGTACCTAATGCGATAGGATTAACACGGGGATGGTTTTAATTAATTTAATAGTTTTGATTAATTTTTATTTATTCACTTAATTGTTTATTTATTAAGGATCAATTAGATATTTCACAACATTGGAAATTTCTAACTAGATTTTATTATTTAAACTCTCATTGTAGCATTATTGTACTTTAGTTATTCAAGAATAAAATTTTGAGAGTTTCTCAATTCTTCTAATTATTTGATAATTCTAGCGAATTAACAAAATTATATGTATTCTAGCGAATCAATGAATGTTTTGCAATTCTAATCATATTTCGCATGAATTTGCGTTGAGAATTAAAAACCATAATTCTATACCATCAAGAACAATAAAATCACAATAAGGGACGAAAATACATAGAAGAATACACAAGGTTTATAGATGTCCATCTTAATGTGAAACTACGTCATCTTCTCATCGTTGTAGTAATTTATTGTAATGAAAAAAGGTTTACAAGAGAAAAATTACAATTACAATTTCTATTTTCTCTTGCCTCTCTTTTTTATGGTGATTACATAGACCTTAATGATGGCCCCTATTTAGAGAGAGAGAGAGAGATACGTTGATTCACATACAAACTCTTTATAGCGATAATAATTAGACCTCAAAACTTAAAATTCCGTTTCATCAATTTTACTAATAGAGCTCAGTTATATCCCGAAGTTCGTGATATAGTGATAAGTTTAATTATACAATAAGATGAGTTAGTACAACTACGCCAGCAAGTCTTCTTATTAACTTAATTGGCATTTAAAATAATTATATCAATCGATGTAAATATTGACACATCACATCAAATCGCCACTAAGAGGGTGCGTAGTTTTTGTTCGTTAACTATAATCTTTTTGTCTTGTAGAACCCCAAATAATTCTAGACACCTTAGTGGCACTAAGATATGAATATTGGATGATTAAAGTATACTTCAGATTTTTAGTCTCATTTGAGACCCATTTTCGACATAGGAAACATTCGATTTGGAAAATGATATCTAAATAAAAGTTGTAGCTCTTTGAGTTAGCTTTCCAACGCACTTTGAATTACCTCAATCGGATATCAGAAGAAGAAGTTATGATAGAAAAATTGAAAGCTATGCAGTGTCAACTAGACAACAACCGGTCGATCGAAAATTCTCATTTTTCTCTAGAATTTAAATATTTATTTTCATCAATTATTTTCTCAAAGGGCCACCCACATTTTTGGCAATAAAAACCCCACTAAATTGAAGCATTTAACCTCAAACTTAAATAGCACCCATGTTTTCTCTCTTAAATGAAATTTGACCCTTCATTTACTTTAAGTTATGGAATATTTACCTATAAATAGAGACCTCATTTCACTCATTTTTTTTCACACCAAAAGCAAGAGCTTTTACATACTAAAAAAAAAGTTTCCAAAAGAGAAAAAGAGAGGGAGGAAAACTATTTTTCCTAGAAGTTTAAGAAATGTTTTCAAGCATCAATTTTCAACGATTTTCAAACATCTAAGGAGTGCATTTCTTTCAACGTCCAAGTTTCATCGAAGTTTTCAATCCAAGTTTCAAAAGCATCAATCAAGTAGGTAGAGGTGCAATGTGTTTAATCGTGTTAAATTATAAGTTTCGATTCATGTTAATGTTTGTATGTCAAATGGTACTCCGGTACGGTAAATCCCTCTATGTTAATGGTTGTATGTCAAATGGTACTCCGGTACGGTATACCCCTCTATGTTGAAGAAATGTTCATATGTCAAATGTTGCCCTCGGGTACAGCATATCCCTTCATGTCAAATGGTGCCTCTGGGTACGGCATGTATGAAAAGTTATAAAGTTAATGTTTTGAAATGTATAACTTGATCACTAATGCACCTATGACACATATTGAGTTTTTCAACTCACGGGTTTAATCTCATCTCTACAGATTGAAGGAATTCTATCTCGAGTATGGATGGAGGAGAAGATGGAGAGTGATGTAACGAGTCCATGGAAATCCGGTGAATAAGTGATTTGAATTTATTTTTATGAAATATTTTCTAATGTTATTTCTTTAAAATTTTGAATAACGCAGAATGCGAGAACTTGTTATGTTTTCTTCAAATAAATTACATTTTGTTGTTTTGAAAAATGATTCAGTATTTTTGTTTAAAGTATTTGAAGTATTGTTATTTAAATTATTATCCGAAGATGTAAGCTTCCACTAAAACGTATACACTTGTTACTAAACCACCGGTTAAGTTAAGTAAAGTAAGTAGCGTTCCGATCCACTAGGGGTCGGGGCGTTACATGTCTTCTTCAAATCCCAATATGTTAGTGAATGCCGATTTAAACAAGAATTATGATAGCCTATTGATTTTTGACACAAAAGCGAAGATTTACCAATGGAATTTAAATAGGAATATGTCGACGCATTCGACATGGAAAAAGGATACAAAATGGAACGAGATGATAAAACCAAAATTAAATCAGCCAGGCTCAAAAATGGGAAAAAACTATAGCAAAGCAGTCATTGCATCTGGTGGTGCTACAACGACCCAAAAAAAAAAAAAAAACTTGTAGTAACCAGGTTTCAAATAGTAATATGGCTAGGCTATGAAAGAACTTCTAATAGGTTTCAAATAGTAATGGCAGAAAAATATGCCAACGAGATTGAAGGGTTTAAGAATGAAGTGAGAAGCCAAGTGGTTCATTGAAGGATACTTGCCACTGTTTTCTGAATATATGAGCAATGCCTTAATCACATGCACTTATGTTTATCATACAACTACATCCTTGTTGGGGGGATCAAATCTGTCACTGAGGAAGACTTTGAATGGCTGAGCAATAAACCTAAAATGCTTGTTGCTAGCCTCATAATATGTCGACTCATTGATGACATTGCTACATATGAGGTATGCAATGCACTCAAAGTTTGTTATAAGGACGCTACAATTCTTCAAATAAACAACCTCATTTACTTATCTATCTTCTACAAGTTTTGCCTTATTGAGGCCAAATTGCCACTGACATCGAATCATACATGAAAGAGAACCAGGTGACTAAAGAAGTGGCAGTTGATAAGTTTATTGAAATGGTTACAAATGCATGGAAGGATATTAATGAAGAGTATATGCGACCAACTTCCTCATCAAGAGAAATTTTAATGCGCATTCTCAACCTTGAACGTATTATAGATGTCACTTATAAAGGCAACGAAGATGGATATACATAGCCACAAAAAGTTTTGAAACCCCACATCATTTCTTTGTTTATTGATCCCATTGAGGTCTAATGCTAGTAGGGATCAAGTTGGTGAAAAATTGATGTAATCGAACATGGTTATTTTTCATTTTTTATCTTTGTTATTATTTATTATCCACGAAGATAAAGCAAAAAGCTTCAAATAAGTTGTAAAACTTATTTGTCGTTGTTTAAGAGTTATTGATTCTTTCTTATAATAATATATCTTCCTAGACCCTAGTGTTCGTGCTCTACAAAATATAAGTGCTCCATCGATAAAAGATTTAGCAACCAGAACATTTATTTCTTCAAGACTCTTTCATGGATCAGATATTGATTGGTAAGGTTTTTGGTGGGTAAAAAGTGATCATTGAAGACCTCGGTACGAATAAGTCCTATTATTTTCCACGTGTGATTGGTATTTAATAACTATTTAATAACTAATCTAAATATGTTGATGCAAGTATAAGCTTTAGCAAGTTGTTTGAGAAAATAATATATTATAGGCATAATATGAAGTAATTGATCATAAAAATACAAGAATAATATAATTTTATAGAGAATTGAGATTTTATTATAATATGAAGAACAATAAAATGATTTAGTGTTTATAATTTGTCTAACTTATAATGAGATTAAATAACCCAACTAAATTGAAAAAAATAACCAAATATATATAGGGAACAATTCAAACCCTAAACATAGAGTTGTAGACGAAATAAAATGCACAAAAATTTCTTTATCTTGATTTATTTAAGTTAAATACAAATTTCAACTCCCAATAGTATTTCAACTAGAACTTGTCAAATAGATTTTGAAGGATTTCAAATAGAATTTCTCTTAATGTGCACTCTAATTAGAACTCAATTATTTTCAACAAATAATTTGGCCACACCCAAATTCTAACAATTTTCACTTTGACACAAATTCCATTGAAATGAACAAAACCTAGAAAAATTCTCCACCTGCGGACAAATTACACTGCAAGGAATAAACTTGAACTCTTCAATAAAAACACAAACAAACTTCTTCATCAACAATTCCAACTGGAAGTATTCTCTACTTCTGCTACCCTAACTAGGGTAAAACTCAATAACTGTGTATTTAAAAAATTTCAAAAAATACCTTGGACATCAAAGTTGCTTGAATCACGAGCAACAAAATAAAAAACATGATTGATATTTACCAAACAAGGTTGAAACAAGCATTGTAACAGAATTGTACCATCGTCGACGCTGCAGGATAGGTTTACCCATATTTTCAAAACTCAACTAAGAAGTATTCTTAAAAGAATATCCAAAATTAAACTTCAATGGTATAGAAGTCAACTCTAAATCCGCTCGAATTCTTAAAATATGCTAATTACTTGAAGATTCTGTATCACCTTGCAAGATATATAAATGGAATTTTCTATACCCCGTCAGCTCAACATGAGCTCCTTCGATAACTTTATGATTCTATCTTCAACATTGTACCTGTACTCCTTTAAATCAAGAGTATTTAATGAGATAAGATTTCTCTTTAGATCTGCAACATTTTCTCATTGCATCAAGTGTTCTAACTGTTCCATCAAATATTTTTACTCTGACCCCGCCAATACCTGTTGTCCGACAAGGTATGTTATTACCGATTACCACAACACCTTTGTAACTTCCTCGTATGTTGAAAACAATTCCTGATTAGGCAACATATGAAAAGTGCAAACTGTATCCAAAATCTAAGCCTCATCAGGTTTGGAGTTGTAGTGAGACATAAGTAAAAGTTTCTCATCACCGTGAGAAGTTTCTGCAACAATGGCTTCCCCTGAAGTATCTAATTGCTTTTCTTTCTAAAAAGTTGCAGCCAAATTTTCTATATTATGCAATTTATAGCAATCCTTAATTAAGTGTCTCGAATTCTTGCTATAAATTTTGAAGTTAGACCTTAACTCACTCCTTGCACAACCACCATCAAGAATAAGGCCATCTCCATGGATCTCAACAATATGCTTTATCTTCTCCTTTGAATATAGAGTATCGTAGACATCTTCGATGGTGAGAGTATCACGACTATATGGTATTGTGTCTTTAAAAGACGTGTGAGGCAGGCAATGAACACTATAAAAACAATCTTAAGTCTTCTTCATCATATTTGACTTTCAAGGTCTCTAAATCAGCAACAATTTCTTTAAAAGCAGCAAAGTGATCTTTAAGAGATATACCTTCTATCATACGATAAAAATATAGACATTGCTTTAGATGCAATTTGCTAGTAAGACTCTGCATCATGCATAATTGTTCCAATTTTAACCATAATGCAATGGCTTACTTCTCCATCAAAACGTCTTGAAAAATATCATTTGAAAGATGAAGATGTATTTAAGATATGGCTTTTCGACCCCTCCATTGTTTCTCCTCCGTAATCCAAGTTGTGGGCATCTTGTCAAATATCAACGAGTCGTCCAATCCATCTCAGTGAGTGCTACATGTATCTTTACTTGTCACAATGAAAATCTTATATTGCGATCTAAAAACGGAATATCCGACTTCATTGTTGCCATCACGAAAGATCAAGTTGAGGTATTAACTTGATCAAAACTTCGATCTTCCCAAGAATTTCAACACCAAAAGCTTTTATATCACTTTATATAATTCGGACCATATCTAAAACCACTTTATTACAAAAGAACAGCTTTGATACCAGTTTGTTGTGAAAAGTTAGATGATACTGGATTAATTCAATACCAAGTTGTTGGAGAAAATTAGAGATTATAGTCATAATATGAAGTACTTGGTCACAAAAATACAAAAATAATGTAATTTTGCAGAGAATTGAAATTTTATTATAATATGAAGAGAGAATACAATGATTTTATATTTATAATTTGTCTAACTTGTAATGAGATTAAACATAAGCATTGAAAACCCTACTTACTCTTTAGATTTCTAACCATAGAATTAAATTGTAGAGAAAAGCCAATTATATATAGGGAACAATTCAAACCCTAAAGTAGATTTGTAGATGAAACATAATGCTTAAAAGTTTACTTATCTTGTTATCTTTAAATCCAACAAATTCCATCTCCCAGTAAGTCTTCGAAATAGAACTTCAGTTAGAACTTGTCAAATAAACTTTGAATAGATTCCAAAATCATTACAAATAGAATTCCTTTTAATGTGCACTTCTATTAAATCTCTTAATTATTTTCAACAAACAAATGAGATGATACCCATCTAACAGAACCCGAACATGGAAAATATCGATTTGAATGACAAGATTAGATATAAAACAATTCATTTAGAGCATGTGCGCAGTATCTCTTTTAATATTTTCAACCCGTTTCTATTGAAAAATATTTGTGAAGAGTGTGTGTTGAATTCCTTTAATGTGGCAAAATCTGTGCCCAAAAGATGTAGTAATTAGCAAAAGCAGCATATTCGTGTCTACCAACTGTTTGAGCATTAAGGGGGTGTTTGATAGATATTTTTATGTAAAAATGCATTTGAGAATAGTAAATTGATGTGAAATGTGTGGTTGAAAAATAAGAATTTTTTTTGATTTACGTGTAATATTATTTTAATAAAGAATGTGTGGTTGAAAAGAAGAAGAGAAAAATGCATTTTGAAGAAAATGGCTACCAAACATGCTCTAAAATACATTGCTCATCAAGTTGTCGTGTGTGTGTGAGAGAGAGAGAGAGAGAGAGATTATTTGTTGATGACGGGTCAATGTTTTTGACGTTTTTTTTAATTTTTCAATCAACTGACATCACTAATTGCGAAAAATAATCCTCCAAGTCTTTTGTCCAAATCTAAACACGACAATTGGGAGTGAACCAAAATTTTCATATTAACTATTAGCAAATGAGGTACCGTAAAAACTTTTAAATTGTCACAACCACATCTTTATGTCAAAGATTGTCACATGTTGTGCCCTCAGGGCATATCTCCCAGTGGCAAAGGGGATGACGGATAGGGCTCAGCGCGGCAGTGTGCAGAGTTCGATTCCCCACAAAGTGGAATTGGTTTTGTTGCAAGCGGGAGTTACCATATGAGTTAATAGCCTTGGCCTATCCATGTGCTCTCCACCTTAACTCATGGGAGGCACATCCTGTGATTTACCTCCTCCACGATGGCCCAGGGTAGGGTCGGTGGGGGCCCTTAAGGTTGGGGTTCAACCTTTTTTTTTTTTTTTGTCACATGTTATCTAAGTTTTAGATAAGATACTTCCTAGACTTATTTGCACTTATTTCGGAAATGGTCCCAACGCATTGAGAATCTATGTATTTAGGACTATTGTTTTAATCATAACACTTATCCTCTTTGTCAGTTGTCGTTCAATTTAAGAATGAGTGTAATTGTAGCATAATTCATGTTTAAGAATGTGTTGACGTAGGTGTTGTGCACGTGCGGTATGTGTGCTACTACTTCCTTAAGTGGAGGGTCTGTAAGAGATTTTGACAAGTAGACTCGTTGAGACGATTGGATATGCTTCTGGATTCTTTTATGGGTTAAAACAGTTCATCTGGCTTTATTTAAGTTAATTGAAGGTTCTCATTTGAGATTCTTCATTTTAAAGGTGCTGAACTCATGCAAGTTGGTCGTGGAGAATTCACCAAGGCAAACAGGTATTGATTATGTCACGCATTTACAAGGCAATTGATGAGGGCAGCTAAAGTGAATACTAAGAAACGACAGTAAGGGATTTATACATGTGTCTAATTGAGACAAATGTAAAAATTTTCCCACCACATTTTTATATTAATGAGTATCCCATGTTATTTAAATTAAGTTCGACATTTCTTAGACTTTTTTGCACTAAAGGTCCCAGAAGTCTTTTATGCAAATCTAAACACGACAATCACGAGTGAACCAAAATTGTCATATTAACCATTAGTGGATAAGGTACCGTAAATCAGTAAATGTTTTTAAAAGGTCACAACCACATCTTTATATCAATAAGTATCACATGTTATCTAAATTTTGAATTAGATATTTCCTAGACAAATTTGCACTAATTACATAAATGTTCCCAAGTGAGAATATGTGAATTGAGGACTATTGTTTTAATCATGACACCCTTTTCGTCGCTTGTTGTCCAATTTCACAATAAAAAATTGCTTGTGCCTTGTACATACCTTATTTCTTAAAAGCAACTTCATCTGTTCATTATCCACTTCTAATTAAACGTAAGAAAAGGACGAAAAAGCATAAAGACTTTTTCTTCATCTAAAATAACAATATGATAAAAGGAACAAGAACTTTCTTTTCATCTTCATATCTCTAAAAAAATAGCAACAAAATTGCAGAAACACAACCCTTTCTCTCTCGAATTATCCTCCCTTGCCATATATCTCCACTCTATATTCTCAAAACACAAATCGCAATTAACCATTTCCCCAAAACCCCAAATCTCATTGATCAATTTTCAATCTCATAGTAGGGTGGTTGCTGTGTTGTAGAGAGAATCTCGGCAGGATGTTTGTCGTTTTTTCCATTTATGCTTTATTAATTGTAAGCAGTCACGGGGTATCGGACAGTTACAAATATTAAATCAGTTTAATTCAAAGATTTCAGTGGATTACTAAACTCTAATTTAACTGCAATCTGCTGTCAATTTAACGTTGGTTGATAACGTGGATGTCAAAATTAGATAGCTGATTGACGTGTAACTCCAAAAACCTCGATTCTACATTGGCACTTAAATTGAAGTTCATTGACCCGAATATTGCAATGCGCTTAAATCTGTAATTTGTGCAGTATTTTTGACAATTGAGTGCCTTCGCAAATTTGAGAACCCCAACTAGGACGGTAAGTAAAAATCATCAAACTAAAATCGTCAATTTGATATCACGTGGACCAGTCAATCAATCAGTTTTGAATCAAGTCAATATATTGTAAATCAAGGTTTTCCTTGACAGATGGACAAATTCATACAAAAAGGAAGCAAATTCAATGTAATTAAGCCCACCATGGAGATTCACCAGTTCTGAAATCTGTTTCAAACCATGGAACGAACACAACCTCCCCATCATCAACATCAGCATGAGCCAAGGCCAATGACTGTATACACAGCGTTATTCAATAATGTAAATTGTATTATTAATGGTCTTGTAAATATTACAAAGACGATAACCCTATTTATGGGGTTATGAATAACAATAAAAGGAAATAAACTTAATAGGAAAGATTGTGTAATAACTACACAATCAATTATTAAGAGAAATAATTTTAAACAATATTTTTATTTCAATATTCCATGCCTTTTAATTTCCATATCTTTTACTCGATAAAACTTATTGAATAACGTTTGTGGAAAAATATAGTAATGATAATTTTCGTCCTTGCATCATATAGAACAGAGCTAACAGTATAAATCTTACTCATACTCCTATAAGAAGCTAAAGATATTAACCAAAAACATCGACAACTGAGATGCAGTGATGTGGTATTGGATTTATAGGTCAAACAAAATGACAAGTAACAATCCCCACTAAATAGATTACTTCAAGTAATTGGAATAAATTGGTAGATGATCTTCTTGTCGACATATTTTCCTCACATTTGGCAAGAATAGCATTTTTACCAATTACTGGACCTAAAGTTTGGTCATGTAATTGGCATAAACTCTCATGTTCTGTTTACAAGAATGAATGAATTGACTCAACGAAAAGCTGTAAACAAACTCAGAATTTGTGAAGCTAAGTAGTATGGGTGGAAAAAGAGTGAAATGAAAGGTGTCCTCTTTATTACTCTTTTGTTTGCAAGTGTCTTTCTTGCACATGGAAACATTCCCAATACATGGAATGACATGTATACCTAATCATTTCGTCTCAGCATGGAAATTTGTGGGTTATATCACAGACCACCCAATGCAGCATCAATAGAGGTTTTTCATCCACTAGAAATATCTTCACAGATGGCAAGAGCGATTTCCGACTATAAAAGCTTTATGTCCAATGAATTCAATCATTCTTGTCAAAATACACTTGAGCACGTGAATTGTGACAGTATAAGAGAAAGAGTCAGACAAATGGGCGAACTTAATTGACTAATATTGTATCGACGCAAATAGACGATCATCAGATTATTAACACGTATAAATTTTCTCTATATACATTTTTCCTTTCTAGTGCTACAACTGAAAATTTTCTTCTATGCATCATCCCATAATCTGTTTTGCTACTCATTTCGAATACAGGCAATGGAAATTGTAGCTAATACTTTAAATTTAAGTTTGGAGCATATAGAATATATTATTCCCCCGTTGTTCACAAAAATTAGGAAGGCGTAAAGAAAATCCCCAGGTGGGACAAAGAAGGAAGCATAAGGAAGCAACATGCCAGCACTGGGAAGTGAAATAGCACCCAAAAGGAGCAAATTCATGAGCTGCCTTTTTCTCATATCAGGCACGCGATCGTCCGCAGGAATACTTGCATGCACGACACCCTCATCCTATTATCCTTTTGAGCTAAATTGCTGATTCTAACGCATTTTATGAGCGTTTCCTGTGAAGGTGAGTTCATCCCATTCTTGCTAGAGCACAACTGCCCAAGAAAGCAAAGATGTAAAGCCCATATTATTTAATATAAGGATTAACGAAATGAGATGAATTTACCTGAGACGAGGTTACACGGGATACAGTGAAAGAAGCCATGGCCCTGTGATGAAACTGCGGAGATTTGGGAAGATGAAGAGAAATAGAGAGCGTGACTACCACAATTTATGTGTAGATAATGTAGGTAAATATTAGAGAATCAAATCAAATCGAAGGCCTATATATTCACAGTTTTCTTAAATTGAATTCGCCGCCTCACCGGAGTGCAAGAGGTTTTGATCGGTGTTCGATTCCCAGGATACAAGGTTGTCGGTTCACGCTGCACTACATTAACCGCCTGTGAACTAGCTGTGATATACTCTATCTCATAAAGAAATTATAAGCACAAAGAAGAACTTGAAAGTGAGAAAAAGAAGATTGTTGTTTAGAGGAAGAATTTTGCATTTCACTTGTGATTTTCCAACCTAAAGAGACTCCTATTTATACCAATGGAAGAAAAACTAGCTCATTAATCAAGGAGTTAAACCATTCATTGATAAAGGAGTTAAAAACATGAAAGGACTTGTGTTACTTGAGTTACAATATATGAAGAGACTTCTATTCAATATTTTTTATTACTTCTATTCAATATTTTTCTTCAATTCTAACAATCCCCCACATGAATGAAAAATGAAAACTAAGACTCAAAAGGAATGAGAGAGTAAAACGAATCAATCCTGCATAGGATAGGTAGCATTTAACTTTGAACCTTCCCTTGTGAAACCTATCGGGAATTACTAGCAAACCAGTGGATCTGATGCCTTGAATTGTTTCGCCATTTGTGTAAATCAAGATAATAGATCTCACACAGGACCATTCTAGTCACAGCATAGTTCTTACTATTGTGTTCGTTTTGGCCATGAACACGTCGCCTGATTCTGCAAGTGTTTTTTCAAGGATGTAGCCTTGCCAATCCTTATAGAAGCGGCCCCACTTCACACTCACATATGTAACCTCTTAACTCAGTTTTTCACAACGCTTAATGGTCATTAAAAGCATAGCTTAACCTGTATCTTCCAATCACTGTGAGCACCATAGGAATGAGCAGAAGGAGAACATTCTCAGTGATTTACACAGATATACATGTTTTAGTTGTCCCTTTGAACCTAGATCCTGAGATCTCCATTCAGCCAGGTTGGGTTTCCACCATGATACCTTTCAACGTCATAGGCTGCAATCCCATTCCCCTCGATGCTTTTACAACTAGCTCTCGAGTTAGCTCTTTGGTTAGCGGATCCGCAATATTATCCTTTGACTTCACGTAGTCCAGAGTGATAATACTTTGTGAGAGTAGTTGTCGAATGGTATTGTGTCGTCTTCGAATATGGCGAGACTTACCATTATAAATATTGCTCTGTGCCCTGCCAATTGTTGATTGATTATCGCAATAAACACAAATTGCAGGCACAGTCTTTGACCATCTTGGAATATCCTCAACAAACTGGCAAAGCCACTCTGCTTCTTTAGTTACTTTGTCTAAAGAGATGAACTCTGATTCCATTGTAGATCTTGGGATGCAAGTTTGTTTGGGCGATTTCCAAGAGACAGCTGCACCACCAAGAGTGAAGACATATCCACTAGTAGATTTGGTATCTGACATATCTGATATCCAATTTGCATCAACATACCCTTCGATTACTGCAGGGTATCTAGAATAGTGCAGTCCAAAATCACGAGTGAGCCTTAAATAATGTAGCACCCTAAAAATGGCTTTCCAGTGGACAGCACTGAGGTTACTCGTGTAGCAACTCAATCTGCTAACTGAGTATGCTATATCTGGTCTCGTACAAGTCATTAAATACATTAAACCCCCAATTATCCGAGAATATTCTAACTGTGATACACCATCACCAGTGTTCTTGGATAAGTGGAGACTCAAATCCGCTGGAGTCCTGGCCACAGTGGTAACTGACTTGTTGAACTTGTCTAGTATCTTATCAATGTAATGAGATTGAGATAACACAAGTCCATTTGGTGTTCGAGTAATTTTTACTCCCAAAATGACATCCGCGAGACCCATATCTTTCATGTCAAACTTCGAGTTTAACATATTCTTAATGGCTTTGATAATTTTGTCAGAGCTACCGACAATGAGCATGTCGTCGACGTATAGACATAGTATGACATATCCATCATTAGTTTCCTTGGCATATACACACATGTCGCACTCATTGATTCTAAAACCACTAGAAAGTATAGTATTATCAAACTTCTCATGCCATTGCTTCGGTGCTTGCTTCAAACCATATAGCGATTTAACCAGTCTACAAACTTTCCTTTCTTGACCTAGAGCTGTAAACCCCTCTGGTTGCTCCATGTAGATTTCTTCATTCAAATCTCCATTTAGAAAAGCTGTTTTTACATCCATATGATGTATTTTCAGATTTCGCAAGGCCACAATAGCAATTATCATCCGGATAAAAGTTATTCTCGACACAGAAGAATAAGTATCAAAGTAATCTAAGCCTTCCTTTTGCTTATAACCTTTGATTACTAGCCGAGCTTTATATTTATCAATGGAGCCGTCCGCTTTCATCTTCTTCTTAAAGAACCACTTGTAGCCTAAAGGCTTACAGCCAGGTGAAAGATTTACTAACTCCCAGGTATGATTCTGTAGAATGGAATCGATTTCACTTTTGACGGCTTCTTTCCACAAATGACTATCTGGAGAAGATATAGCTTCTTTATAGCTTTGAGGATCATTCTCCATTAAATATGTGAGAAAATCAGGGTCAAACGTCTTAGAAGTTTTGGTCCTTTTGCTCCGTCTAGCCTCATCCTCACCTGCTTCAACTGAATCTTTACTGCTGCTAGAAGCAAAAGACTCCATTGTCCGTTTAATAGGAGTCAACTGGTTAGGAGACTTACAAGGAAATATATTCTCAAAAAATTGTGCATTCCTAGACTCCATAATCATGTTCGGATGAATATCAGGTACATTCGAATAATGCACAAGGAACCTATATGCACTACTATTTTATGCATAACCAATGAACACACAATCAACTGTCTTAGGTCCAATCTTGACTTTCTTAGGAGGAGGCACCGCAACTTTAGCAAGACACCCCCACATTCCTAAGTATTTATATGAAGGTGTCCAATTTGTCCAAAGTTTATACGGAGTCTTATCCATATTCTTTCTTAACACTTTATTTAAGATGTAATTTGCGGAAAGAATACCTTCTCCCCACATGTTCTGTGGTAATCCAGAACTAATCAACACATCATTCATCATTTCCTTTAAAGTTCTATTCTTATGCTCAGTAATTTCGTTCTGCTGACGTGAATAAGGTGCAGTAGTTTGGTGAATTATTCCATGTTTAGCACAAAATTCACCAAACGGTGATTCATATTCACCACCACGATCACTCCATAGTACCTTTATTTTCTTACTAAGTTGATTTTCAACTTCATTTTTATAAAGAATGAATTTATCGATAGATTCGTCTTTGCTTTTAAGCAAGTACACATAACAATATCTCGTGCTATCGTCGACAAAAGTAATGAAATACTTATTACTGCCTCGTGTTTGGATAGATTTCAAGTCACATACATCACTGTGGACTAGTCCCAACGGCTCGATACCCCTTTCAATACTATGAAACAAAGACCTAGTAAGCTTAGATTCAACGCATGTTTCACATTTATGATTTGAATCAATTTGAAACCTAGGCAAGTAATTTAGTTTGCTTAGTCTACATAAACATTGTAATTTACGTGACCTAATCTACCATGCCACAGATTGGGAGACTTAATCAAGTAAACAGAAGGAGTTTTCTCATTACTCATAATAGTTGGGGTTACAGCAATTACATTCAATTTAAACAGGCCATCAGTCATATAGCCTTTCCCAACATAAACACCTATTTTGGTAATCACCAGCTTATCCACCTCAAAGATCACGCGGAACCCATTCTTGCTTAGAAGAGACCTAGAGATCAGATTCTTGCGAATTTCTGGCACGTACAGCACATTAGTCAGAGTAAGCTCTTTGCCAGATGTCATCTTCAGGATCACCTTGCCTTTACCAAGCAATTCGGAAGTTGCAGAGTTTCCCACGAACAACTTTTCACCATTTGTAACTGGTGCAAAAGTAGTGAACATGCTTCTGCTGGAGCAGACATGGCAAGTGGCCCCAGTGTTCAGCCACCACTCATTTGGGTTAGACCCCACCAGATTAACCTCACTAATCACAGCCGTGAGGTTTAGCTCAGACATTTCTTCTGAGAGATGATCTCTCTCATTTCCAACCATATTAGCCTGAGGACACTGCTTATTATCCCTCCGAGGCTGACGGCAGTCTGTTGATCGATTCCCAACTTTGCACAATTGAAGCACTTTCCATTGAACTAGAACTTAGGTTTCTTTCCTACCCCACCTGCAGGCTTCAACTAAGACCCTTTCGTAGCCTGTTTTTTATCTTTTCAATTTTTGTTACCCTGTTTGGCTTTAAAGGAGTGAAACCAGAACTTTGGCCGTACTCCAATACATTAGCCTTCTCAGAGTAAGAATTCTTTGACTTACGTTCAGCCCATTTGTTATCCTCCTCAATGCGCACCTTGATAATTAAATTCTCGAAAGACATCTCTTTCCTCTTATACTGCAAATAGCTTTTGAAAGCTTTCCATTGAGGAGGTAGCTTGTGAATAGCAGTAGCCACCTGTAGAGATTCTGACATGGTCAGACTCTCAGCATGCATTTCTTGCAAAAGCACTTGATACTCCTGTACTTGGCTCACCACTGAACGTGAATCAACCATTTCGAAGTCCATACACCGATTGGCTAAGAATTTCTTAGATCCGGTATCCTCAGTCTTGTATTTCTTTTCTAAGGACTCCCAAAGCTCCTTAGCAGACTTCTTTACCACATATACGTGATACAGAGAATTCTGTAGGCCATCCAAGATATAGTTGCGGCACAAAAAATCAGCACTTTTCCAAGCGTCCCAAACTGCACGCCTATGCACATAGTATCATTTTCAGCCACGATAGGGGCATCCTCAGTGAGGAAATGTGCAAGGCCCAACGTAGTGAGATAGAAAACCGTCTTATTCTGCCATGTCTTAAAATCAGTACCAGCAAACTTATCTGGTCGAATTGCATGATTCATCGAAAATGGAGCCGAAAACGATAGCAAAGGTACCGAAGCCGCAGCCCTAGGCACTGACAAAGGTATTGTGCCAAACTGGACTGCCAAGGTCGCAGCTGAAGGCAAAGTTGGGTTCACTCCAAGATGAGGAATCCCGCCTCCAATTATCCTGTTAATGGGAGAAATGTCAATCGTGGTCTCCATAGGGTTAACAACGGTCATTGCAAGATTTGGTACACCGGTACCAACAGTGTTGCTTTCGTTATTCACATCGTTATTTTCATGTGACGCCATTGAACCGGAGTAAGCAACAAATAATTTAGAATAATTATAAGGTTGTAAATTTGTATATAAATTCGAGATCAAGTTATCTGTTTAGAAAATAAAACTGCAGAGTTGAAGAACAGATTATTTTGTCAAATTATTAACAACTTAACAATAATTTAAAATGAATTAGAAATCATGCAAAAATCATGAACTGGAAAAATTGACAAAAACTAATGAACAAAATTTGATTTACTAAAGCCAATCCGATTTAAGCTTGTAGTTAAATATTAGAGAATCAAATCAAACCGAAAGCCCATGTATTTACAGTTTCCTTAAATCGAATTCGCTGCCTCACTAGAGTGCAAGAGGTTTTGATCGGTGTTCGATTCCCATGACACAATCGGTTGTTGGTTCACGTTGCACTACGTTAACCGCCTGCGAACTAGCTGTGATATACTCTATCTCACAAAGAAATTATAAGCACAAGGAAGAACTTGAAAGTGAGAAAAAGACGATTGTTGCTTAGAGGAATAAACTTGCATTTCACTTGTGATTTTTCAACTTAGAGAGACTCCTATTTATACCAATGGAAGAAAAGTTAGCTCATTAATTAAGGAGTTAAACCGTTCATTGATAAAGGAGTTAAAAACATTAAGGGACTTGTGTTACTTGAGTTACAACATATGGAGATCCTTCTATTCAATATTTTTCATTACTTCTATTCAATATTTTTCATTCAATTCTAACAGATAATAGATAAGACAGCATGTTGTACGTACAGCCACAATTTGGATTTACCATTCAACTCCATATTATTTTGGTATGGCAAATTTTCATACGTAAACATTATGCATCATTTTACAATCATGCTACATGATCAGGCTCAATCACAGAACTTATTTTCAAATTGCACTTGACAGATTTTCATTGAAAGTTGAAAAAACAAAACACAAAAACATTCAATCATGAGCTATCACATCACCCAATTTTTTTCCCTGTTTTGAGTAGCATTCCACATTTTAAAACTAAAAAAAAAAGATTTATCTACATCTGCAATAAATTAAAAGTGGGAATTGAGGAAAAACTTTTGATTACCAATTGTACCCTTACATATTTAGCTCTAAGTCCAATATACCCTGAGTTATTCTAATATCTTTAATTTTTCATTTTACCCTTATAGTTTTATGTTTATGGTCAATAATACTCTTAAAATTAAATTTATTTCAACTAAATTCAATTATTATTAAAATTAAAATTATTTATCTTTTAAATTAAGTCAATTAATTTCACTAAACACTATTATTGCTAATTATTAGTATGTGATTAATAAAAACTAATATAAAAATAAAATAAAAATTATAACAATACCACATATATAATTAACATGAAATGGCATAAACTATTAATTAAATCAATTAATATTAATACATAAGATTTATAAAACAATACAATTATATATACACATAAATTTTTTTAAACTTAATATTACAGATTAAAAGAATATTGCATTCCTAAAAGATTCAATTGAAAAGAAAACCTAATAGTTAAAAAAATCCCGTTGACTAATGTTTACTTAATAAGTATTAGATGAAAAGTCATTTTATAATAATCCATCAACTCTTTAATCACCATTGATTTATATTAATTTGATAAAATATGATACAAAAAAAAAATGATTTTTCAATAACCCAAGTGTGAATAGATGAAAAACAATCAATTTCGCATTTTACTTTTATGTTTTTATATTTGTGGTGAACAATGCCCTTAATATTCATTTATATCTTCTAAATAAGATAATTAATAATTATTATTGCTTTCAAAAATTAAGTCAATTAATTTTCGCTAAATACAAATATTATTAATTATTAGTATACAATTAATACAAATATTATTATATACAATTAAAAGAAATTACAATAATACTATTTATATATATAATTTACTTGAAATGACATATTTTATTAAGTTGATTATATTAATATATAGAATTGACAAAAAAAAAAAAATTCTAGCACAATTAAATTTTTTCAAACCTAATAATACATATCAAAAATAGTATTGCATTTCTAAAAAAAGTCTTTTGAAAATAATAAATTTAATCCATAATCGCAATCTTTAAATATTTTATTAATCAAATACATAATTAGGACATTTCATTGTCCATAATATAAATATTTTGCTTTGATTTGATATTTTTCGACAAAAATTTTAGCACAAATGAAGGAAAGAGAAAAAGGAAAACAAACTATATAAGAACATCTTTACTTTTCAAGTCTCACTATGAATCCATAATTCATCACTTACAGATTACTTATTGAGTATGCGTTTATAAATTGTTTTCTTTTATATTTTACTTTTTCTATGTAATTGTTGATGCGTAATTGTTAATCACAAATTTTTATGGTCTCTTTTGATCATTAGTAATGATGGCCAATCTTTTTATTTTTATAGAGCACAACAACAAATAATAAACTTTTTTTATTTTTTGTCTACGATGAATTTTAATAGTTTGAGTTATGTGAAGATTTATTATATTGGATAGATAGTTTTGAATTTAGGGGCTGTTTGATAGACCATTATTTTCCATGGAAAATGGAATTCAAATTTCAACTTCCACTTTTTGGCTGTTTGATAGCATATTTTTTTCCAGATAATTGATTTTCTTGCCACATGGACATTTTCTTGGTTTTCAAGGTGGGAATTGGTTTACTAGGCTATGCTGTCGATTTTTATTTTTTTGGCTATGGAAACAAATTCTATCCCTAATTGTAAAAAAATATTTTCTTTTAATTGACAATTTTCATGTAAAACAAAGTTAAACGAACACCAAAAGATAGTTGATTTTCTTGGCTTTTTTTTTTTGAAAATGGAAACAAATTCTATCACTTTAATTGATCATTTTTATGTAAAACAAAACCAAACGAACACCAAAAAATATTTTATTTCAACATTTTTTACGTGAAAAATTATACCAATCAAATACAATAATTGACAATTCCAAGTAAAATAATTTCTAGACAATTCAATTAGCTCAAATTCATTTTCTTTTTACTCAAATTCCATCTCTGCAATCAAACGGGCCCCTAGTTTTTCAAATACTCTATTTTTAACCAAAATTAACTTGCATTCGATTATCCAATGCAGTACAATTTTTTTCTTTATTTCCTCAATTTGAATTTGTACATTTTATCTTCATGATATTCGTTGATTAATGAACATATTTTCCTTCTTATTGTTACAATTGCATAGTGTGCGAATATTAGTTTTGAGAAATTGAAAATTTTAATGTCAATTTCACTTGCAAGGAATTTATGTATGAGTTGTTAGTTTGAAAAACTTGGTGCTTATTAAAATTTGCAAATTTTTCACTTAAACATTGAATAAGAGAACAAATCATCAAAATCTAAAATTAGATTCTTCCAAATTTCGAGCGGTCATATTCTAAATTTTTTTAACCTTACAAGTTTGATTCAATACACATTTCCATAGAATATTAATAATTTTTGAGATATTAATTTTATTGATTATGGCCATTTCTATAATTTACATTCACTTAGTAATGTTACCTTTACTTCGTAGAAAGCTCCTGAATCGTCCCAACTTTTTTATTTTATTCTATTTTGAATTTTGGTTTTAGCACAAAATTATAGTTAAGAATTAATTATGTAAATAACTTAATTGCATAATCAAATAGTTTAAATTTTATGTCGCATTCCACAATTTTTTGTCCAAGTGTTTTGATATTTTAAAATTCTGTAGGCATTTCAAAAGTTTTTTTTTTTTTTTGTCAATTATAACTATAGAACATGAGTCATGTCATACTAAAAAATGTATATTTTAAATTTTAATGTTGGAATGTTAAAATAATGATATACGATATACTAAAAAATGTAAGTATCATTTATGCTATTTACAATTATATTATATATAAATATTACTAATAATATTAACATTATTAAAAGTTGAAAGATCGTAAATTTGAATTTATAACTTTGTTTAAGTTATAAATTCTTTTTTTTAATATTATAGTATGAGCAAAAAATATTTAGAAAGCTAGCTTTTGATTTTAAGTTTCTGAAATTTTTTTTATTATTATTTCCTTTCGACTTTCAAAGGATTATTAGAAAAAGAGGTACATGTCTCCAATGATACCAAATCTAATCAGATCGAATTGAATTGAAATAAGTAAAATATATTTACTTGAATTTAGGCAAATCAAAGTAAGAGATTAAATGTGTCACTACTTTCGACAAATTAAATGAGGTATAACTTTTTAGATTTTGTGATCTTGGATATATTTAATGAATATAAATTATGCATCCATTTTGATGTTTTAATATTCATATGTATACATACTTTACTTTTAAATTTAATTTGACATATTTATATTCAAACAGATCAGATAAGAACTTTGTTACGTTAAAGTAAAAATTTTCTAACGTATATGAAGGTACCATTCAAAATAAAGCAAAAACAATAATAATTCAATTTTATGAATTTAAGCATGCCAGTTGTTTGTAGTAGTAGTAGAGTTTAGTAATTTTTTGACATGCTTGCTAATTGTCAATTCAATTCAATATTTGATTATTTTAGTTCTTCATACTCAAGGTATATTCTTTTTAGTAATTTCATTTCATATTTGATTCTCATTTTTTATCTTTTGTAAAACTCAAACCTAAGCCAAATTATTTTGAACGGTTTAAAAAACTCAAATCTAAACCTTTGTATGGTCTGATTTAAAGAGCCAATTTCGTCAATATATTTTTTTATCTGTCTACTTTGATGACATTAATTCATTGATTTCAATATATATTTCTATCTTATTAGCAATAAATCTAAGCCCTTGTTCAATTTTTTGGGACAAAAATATGGAAATTCGGACCATTATCTCACAAGTCCAATCGCATTTGTTAACTTATTGTTTCATGCGTGGGACCCAACATTCTCTCCAACGGTCAATTTTCTCATTATGATAACATGAAAAATATGGCTTGAACTCATATCTACTAAATCAAAGTGAAATCACAATAAACTAAAACATATTTTTTTCATTTTTGTTCACCTTTTTTAGGCCAATGACGTTACGATAACATTACAGTACAAGTCTACAAAATGAAATATAAAGTCCAAAAAACATAATGATATCCAACAAAACCTTGTGATCATCATATTTGACAAAAGGTTACTGATTAAATAAAGAGAATAACCAACCACAATAATAAAGCAATTGTTTATAATATTTAAATATAACAATTACACAAGCTTATGTTTGTATGTTATTACAAAACGCATTTAATTTCATATTCTTACCTCAGTTTGCTTAAAAAATTATTGATTTGAAACTTTATTCGTAGCAAATATTATTATTGAAGGCCTAGGATCTCTTTGTTTCCGATTTGATGTAATGGACTACAATTCAACTTTGAAGAGGCGTAAAAAATCTGAAGAAGTGTATGTAGTGCCGGTGGCTCAAGATTGTGTCGGGTGTCGGTTGGAGTTCATCTAAATTCTGAAGAAAAAAATGGCTTTTGATATATTATGTTAGTTTTGAAATTATTATATATAAATTATAATTATTAGGTAATAATAATATATATGTATTAGAAAATTAGAAGTTGACAAAAATACCCACAAATGACAAAACTATTGAATTTTACATATTTGGATGAATTTTCAAAAAATTTCATTTTTTTATTTTTATATATTTTTTGCCGGTCTGGTTTGATTTTAAACAGCAATTAAAATTTTTAAATCTAAATCAAACCATTTTTTGCGGTTTGATTTTGTTTAAAACCATTTCATTGACTAGGTCCACGTGGTACCAAATCGACGATTTCTAAAATGCGGCTTCGATTTCGGTTCGATTTTTCGATTTTGCGATTTTTGCTTACAACCCTAATCCCAACAGATGATGAAGGATATTTATTCAAATTTAAGAGATAATAATTTTCAATACATATATACTTTCAATTATCATTAACAAAGTTTAAGGACAAAAAATGCTTACTATTAGAATATATATTTCTGAACGCGTATTATCTTATGGGCAACTATATCTCACACTTTTTTGTGGAGTTTCAATGCAAAAAACAAAAGTCTTGATGAAAGGTTAAAAATAGAAAGTAAAAAGAAGAAAAGTTGTAGGATGTTGACACAAAAGATTGTGTACAAATAAATGTTATTCAAATGAAAATATTACATTTAAATTTATTCAACCTTTCACATTATATATATATATATATTTACAATTTAAATTTTCCTTTAGTAATATTAATTACGACAACTACTTTCAAAAACATTATTAGTACTTAAAAATATTAGGCATACCATTCATTTGATACATAAAACGTGCAATGCACATTCTAACTACTAGTTATTTTAAAAATAAGATATCAATTAAATTTTATTATGAAATAATTAATTAAAGATATATTTTATTAATTAAATATATTAGGGTCATAAATATAAAATTTAGGGTCACAATTACATGCTTATATGCCACAACTTATTTTTAGTATCATATTATCAAATTAATTGCTCACATATTATTTATCGGTTACAATCCAAAAAATTTACATGTCATAAATCACAAATTTTATAGGTCACAACTTATTTTACAATAATAAATTATCAAATTAATTGATCACAATCACAAATTTGGTT
Source organism: Olea europaea var. sylvestris (assembly GCF_002742605.1). Lineage (NCBI taxonomy): Eukaryota > Viridiplantae > Streptophyta > Magnoliopsida > Lamiales > Oleaceae > Olea > Olea europaea. The sequence continues at coordinate 4,173,827 of NC_036259.1, read as the reverse complement.
ATAGTTACTCATTCTTCTAGGTCACGTATACCAATTTATTCGTCGTAACAATCCAAGTAATTGGTAACATACACTCTTCCCTTCCTACACCACCCCACTGCAACACTGTTGACCACTACGTTGTTATCATCGCCATTGGCAACACCTCACCATCATTGCAAATCCACCACCAACTAAAATCATCCAAAATCTCATCATCACCAACACACTGAAGCGACCACCACCACCACCACTCCAACAAAAATAAAACCACCACCACTCCTATTTGAATTCACCACTGCAACATACCACCATGTAGTGACAGTCAACACCTATGTAAAACCATTCGAATCCACCATCGCGTAGCACCACCATCTGAACCCACCATCGAACAATGACAATCAACCCTCACAAATCACTATAGAGAGGGCAAAAAACCATCGACCACGACTCCATAGCATCAATTTTCGATAAATCAAACTAAAGAAAAGAAGAAGAAGATTGACACATTGGTACCAAGGTGATCGTGCGGCTATGACGGAGGGGCCTGTGGTGTTGTAGTTGGAGTAGGGAGGGGAGGGGGAGAGTAGAGAGAAAGTGAGATATTAGAGAAAGAATGTGTATAATTTGCAAAGAGAGTGTGTGTTTCTAACTAATTTAGATTAATTGTTATTATCGTGTATATTTAATGAATATTAAATACTTAATTATAATTTGAAATATGAAAGATAAAACTTAAAATCTTATTTATGAAGTTGGATATTTAAAAACATGTCTATATGTAATTATGATACATTTCAAAACTAAAAAACAATGTTTAAAACTTCAAAATTAAGAATTTTTAAAATTTTACTTATAAAATAATTAATTAAATACATTAAGGTCACAATTATATAAAATTTGGTCACAAATTATTGAATTAATTGGTTACAAATTATTTATCGATCACAATAAAAATAAAAAATTTTGTAGGTTACAAATAAAAAATTTTATATGTCACAATTTTTTCATAGATCACAAATTTATCAAATTAATGTGTTAAATATTATTTATTGGTCACGATTTATTTATAGACCATAAATTACAAATTTTATAACTCAAAATTTTGGATCACATATTATTTAGTAGTTACAAGTTTTTGATCATATATTATTTATTGGTGACAATATCAAATGATTGATTACATATTGTTTATTGATCACAAAATAATTAATTTATTGTTTACAATCAACCAAATAGTTGGTCACAAACATTCTGCCCACCCCACAAGTACAACCACCACTACCTTGCTAGCATCGCACCTCATCTTACAGCATTGCACTGCACCACCACAACAATAGCAAAACCACCCCATACCTACAACACCGCTCAACGCACCACAATAACACCACTATATCGTCATCTGAACTTGTGTAAAACCACCATAGTCGTCACTTGCTTGCGCAGCAACGATCTCAAATCATCCCAAACCACCTGAAAACACAGCTCCATCTTAGATATAAACCACAATCAACCCCAAACCTCCCAAAATCACCCCAAAATCGTGCACAGTGGTGAGCAACAGATGAATCTACGTCGAAGCCACCTCTTTTCCTGATATTCGCACCATCACAAGAGCTACCACAATTCTTCCTCTTGCTACTAGACAAATCTACGCTAGAGCCACCACTTCTTCCTATATTCACCACTGAGCGTGCGGGGTTGCACAGCGACGATCTGTGCGAGACGCTAATCGCCGCTTCTTAGCACAGTGTGACTGCGAGTGGTGGGTATGGTGGCACCGCTAGGCTATAGTGGGTGGGTATGGTGGATTGTTATTATTATTATTATTATTATTATTATTTTGATAGCCAGGTATCCCAACTTATACTAAACTAAATCATGGACCCTCAAAACCATGGTGGATTGTTATTATTTATAGTACATATGGTGGGTGCGGCGGATAATGATCAATTTATTAGATTATCAGGATTTGGGATTTGGGATTTGTGATTTGATTATTAGATTATTTGTGTTTTTAAATTATAAAATAATTATAATCTGATTTTTGAAAGAAAATGGTTATAATTTGATTTTTGAAAGTGTTATTTGAAAAGTAGGATGGTTGTGATTTCCACTGTATAATTTCCTCTTCCACTTTTGATAGGAATGGTGTAAAAAAGATGTCGGCCCGAAGAAGATCCAATATTCGGCCCATTAATTGTGATTGACATAAAAGCCCAAAATTAAGCCCATGCGTTAGGTTCCATATTATGTCCAAAAACTAACTTTAAGGCTGGGTCAAATTAAATGGAACGAGTTCAGTGATCACTTATTGATTAGGAAACGGGGGCAATAATAACTAAAGAAATTTAATATTGGCAAAGACAATGAATAATTATTTAATTTTTATTAAATAAATCATTTTATTATATGTGGAAAAAGAAGAAGTCAAGTTGCATTAAACTGGGAGTTATTGAAAGTGTTTCGAATTATACATATTGACAACAAATATAATTCGAATTATTAAAATTATATTTTCAGCCTCGTAATTTAAATTAAATTATAAATTATTTTAAATAAATTAATATTTTCATAAGTAGCATTCCATCAGGCACAATATACATTGAGGTCTTGATATATAAATTCGTCATTTTACGCGAATTTCGACAGTAAAAATGGACGGAGGAACGTGATTTGTATCTAAGTGAATGGTTGGGATGTCTAACGCTAAAAAGGTTAAGGTAGATTAATAACATTTCAAGACGAACAATAATCTAATTAAAATAGAAAATGCATAGAAAACTTTAAGCATATCATTACAAACTAATAAATGTACTGTTCACGTTTTCATCCAAAGCAACCGTTTTGAGACTTATGTGAAACGACGTCGTTTTGATAATTTTACGTAGAAAATGGCGCCGTTTTTAGAGCGTACAAAGGTCACAAAAGTGAAAATCCTAGGTCATTTTTCTTTCTCTCAAACCCTAGCACCATTGCTGTTTTCGCTTCTTTTGTTTGGCAATTTCTCTTCTTCTTTTGGATCTTCCTTAAACCATCAGAGATCATAGTTGGAGTCTGTAGTAGGTACGTCTGTCGATGCTATACGCTGTCTTCTTCGAGTTTTTGCTTCTACCTTCTTCCGAGTTTTGCTTCGTCTGTTTTATTATTTTTTCGGTTGATTTCTTTATAATAAATTGTGTCTTCTTGTAGATTAATGACTTATATGCTCTCGATTTTTATTTATTCGCTATATAAATATCTGGTACTGATTTTTTGCCTCAAGTTCACGAATCGATTTCTTCCGAGAGAATGAGCTGCAGTTTCGAAGGGTGTGTGTACTTTTTTGACTGTAAACCAAGACTGTCATTTCTTTGTTGAATTTTTACTTCTATTTTCTTCCAATTTTTCTTTGGTTTTTTCTGTTGGAAATATTTACATCAACCGAGGAAATTGAAAAAGAAAATTCCAGAAAATATAATCAAGAAAATGAAACAAAGAAGATGAAGAACACAACGAACATGAAGGCTCGAATGCGTAATCGCTGTCTTCAAACTATATTTGCCTCCTCTCGAGATTGTTTGAGATGCTTAAAGATTTTGATAAACGGTTTGTAGGATTATATCAAGCATTGTAAAGGATCTAACACTAAAGCATAAGCGCGATCCTCCAAAACTTTAAGAATACAAGGAATAATTGAATATGAATGAGAAATCAAGTGTTTGATTTAATGTGGAATAATATTTGAATCACAAGGTATTTTTCTCATGTTTGTAATGATTTTTCATACCTTTGAAATGATCACAAATCACCTATATATAGCCATGAAACAAGGCTATGCGAAGTGGTACCAATTCATAATTGAAAAGCCACCAATTTCAAACCACAACGGCCTTCAACGTTCACTCCGGAACTACCATGCGACCGCATGGAGCATGGTATAACTCCATGCAGTCGCATGGAGTACTAGAAACTAGGCTTCCATTCTCAGGTGATGGACATGCGACCGCATGGCCAAAGTGCCTTGCGGTCGCATGGCACATGTAATGGGCCTCCGGTTGGTTTTCCATTTCGCTTTTGTTTCACTTCCATTCCACTTCGTTTTTTCATTGAATTTTCGAACAATAATTTCAACATGTTCTTATTTTACTTTTCAATCGATTCTTTCAAATAAAATGTGTATTTTGTAGATTGACGAGTTGTATATTCTCGATTTTTGATTCATTCCATTATATTAAGATCCATTTTTTTTTTTTTTTTATTTTGGATTTTTTTATCTCATGTTTAGGAACTGACATCTATGTTTTATTTTTATCTTAGATATTCATTTTTTAAAATCTTTCCTGTGTAGCTTATATTTAATCGTTCATGCAGTGTTATTTGAAATAAACTTATTGCTAGAAAAATTCTCTAAAATATCAATTAAATGCTCTGACAAATCCTCTAAATATGATAAGAAAAGTTTTGATAATGTAAAATTAGAATGGAAACAGTAATCAAAGGCCATTGATTGTTATGAATAATGCTAACCACATTCTACAATTATGTGGAAATTAATCTCATTAATATTAAATTATGCAAACGTGTACTGGAGTCATTAATTGAATGATCATCCCGCAAAGAAATAGTTGGCTGGCAATGAAATTTAAGAACATCAATAATTAGTGTAAGGTTTCGATTTTGTCCCAAATAGAACAAGAATCACTTTGTTGTCTCCGCTCTTATTTTTACATGACAGGAATATGAGGATTGTGTTCATTTGCATGCGAGAAAGGTGAAGTACGCACCAAAACTAGGGCTGCACAAAAAAACCATGAAATCGCAAATCGAATCGAAACCGTTGAGTTGAAACCATTGGTTTGGGTCCACATGGACCCGTGGTTTCTTTTTCGTCAAACCGAACCAAATCGTTTCAAATTGTTTTGGTTTAGGTTTTGATTTTCAAAAATCGTACAAAATCGAACCGAACTGTTTTTAAAGTTTTTAATTAAAACATGAATTTTATAAACTTAATTTTTTTTTAAAAAAAAAATACCAATTTAGTAATATAAATTATAACCAACTTATTGAAATAATTATAAAAAATAAATTATGTTCATCATTATTGACATATGATTTAACAGGTTCACAACACATGTCTTACCCGATATCTAAACTAAAATAAAATTATTCCAAAATCATATGAAATGAATAAAACAATATATATTTTCAACAATCCAAATCATGATTTAACAAAACTACGTAAGTAAATCACGTCCAAAGTTTTAGAAGCCCTAACATAAACTCTGATTTTCCTAACATTTGATGCTTGTCTACCACTGTTGAACGAATTACCAATTGGCTTTGTCTGTTTTTGTTAGTCTACTAATATCTTCCCAAGTTGTCTCTTTCTCTTTTCTCGTCTTAGATTCTTATTCAACACATTTTTCCATTGGTCTTTCTTTTATTTATTTTTTTGAACTTATTATACACTTGTAAGTTCTGGTTTGAATAGAAAAATGATTATTCGTGTGCCTAGTTGATTAAAGAACTTGTTTGTGATTTGGAAAAAATGAAAGACGGAATGTATTGATTATAGGAAAATGTTAAAGTTCCCTAACTAGTGTTACTACATTCTACTTTCACTAAGTAGTTAGAGGATGAAATTCTTCAATTTCTAATTAGTCAAAACTCTATCAATCTTTGTACATCTAAATATATCACGTTCAATCCTTATTTTACATCACACTAGCAAGACGAAAGTAATTTTAAGCAAACTATAATAACAGAATGTAACTCTACCTTTACCAATAGTTATATGACAATACGAATGTCAAATAAGAAAAGATAAATAAAAATAAAGAAAGATGTATTTGTTCTTTAACATCTTTTAGCAACCAACTTTGAAAATAATTTATTCATGAATTTCATGGTAAATATGAATGTAAATTAACATTTAACATAATCAGTTATTGTTTAAACTTATATTTAACTTACGTTAAATACATTACTATAATGTCGAAAAGTCAACCGCGGATTAAAATCAAACCAAACCGCAAATTATGGTTTGGTTCGAAAAATAAAATGGTTTGGTTTGGTTTGAAAAAATTTCAAAACAGTGTAAAATGGTTTGAGTTGAAAATATAGCACAAACCGTCCAAACCGAACCGCGATCACTCCTAACCAAAACCATTCACTCCAAGCGTGTTAAAACTAGGTATCGTGTAAGAATCATTTTGGTATAACTAACTTTCAAAATCGATTTATAAGGAGAGGGAGTCCAAAGTACTAATTAATTAGCTCAAAAGGCGTAGTATATTGTAAAAATCACTTTAATAGTAATCACCTTTGAACTTAACTTGTAAGAGGGTAGTTGAAGTAATTATAAACTTATACTTAAAAGGCAGCTTTCCACAAGCAATGTGGGATACATATAGAAACATATCCCTTTGAATAATCCCTTGGAAATCCTTTTTTTTTTTTTTTTTTTGGTCTTAATTGTTTTACACTTAACAAATAATCTATCACGTATCTAGTGTGCGTGGCGTGTGTGTGGGAGTGAGAGTGTGCGTGGGTTTCCAAATGAAGGAAAAAAAATAAATAAAAAAAAAATTGGGTCTGTTGGGTCTCTTTATGCTTTCTCTTGCACCTAAGAGAATCCATTTGCATAGTTAAATAAGAAGACACACCCATGAAAGAAAGATAAATTATGCATGCTATCTATTTGTAAATTTATAAAGAGAAAACGTACGAGATGGGCAAGCATCAAACACCCAAAAAACAATGTGGGAACTTTCTTCAAAGGCATTTCGAAGTTATCAAAACTTTAAAGCACACTTTGGATTCTTCTCATTTTTTTCCCTCTCCCTTTTTGTGTCTCTTTGGGTCTATCATCTTTGTATATATTAATCACGTTTCGATATATTATATTGCAATAAGATCTTACAAATTTAGTTTCGGTTTGATCTCAATGGACTAAATCATTGACTTGTAAGAAGAATCCAATGAAGTCAACATTGGTCACATAAAGAACTAATTATACTTATGGAGCGAAATATTTAATATGGTGAATTAGATTGAATTAGACAAGACGAATATATTATCACACAATTCTTTTCGTTATTCCATTCACTTACTTCTGATTTAAGTTACCAACATGTCCTATTTTATTAAGGTAGAGACACTATTTTTGTATAATAAATGCTCAATTTTAAATTCTCATAATCAATAGATATCTATCATAGACCAAAAATTTATAAATATCAGTTTTCTAAAAATTTTATGAATATTAGACAATGATTGTTGGATTTGATCCAAATTTGTAGAATAGAAGAGTTCAACAGAAATCTTTTTTTTTTTTTTTGAAAAAGAAAAGCAATCATATTGTATTAACAATATAAAGATTAAGGCCTTCACAAGTTGAAAATAAATAAGATTTAGTGTGTAGTATTGTATAAGAAAAATGATTTCTTATGCAATTAGGCAAGAGAGATGGAGTCTTCTATAAATATATTATCCAAGGCTCCATTTTTGAAACTTATTTGGCACCAAGATGAAGTGAATTTAAATGGAGAATTATATGTAGTCAAAATACTGGGGAAAAAAAGTTGAGATGAGAGAAACTAGAAGAAGAAATGGTAAAAAGTGTCTCTCATTTACGACATTCATTCTGTGAACGCCGTAGAAGGAATATATACGGCGTATAAACTGACACGCCGTAAAAAGTGGTATGCTTTTTACGGCGTGCAACGGAACGCCGTAAAATGAGTAATGGAGTTCCTTGTACGGTGCACTATGCACGCCACAAAAAGGGACTCATTTTATATGGCATTGCTTTATACGGAATGTTGCTGTATGCTGTAAATTATTATGTACGGCATACAATATATACCATAAAAAATACACTGTGTTGTAGTGAAGCAGGCGTGCGGTGTACATTAGATGTCATAATTTTGTGAAGAGAGACTTGAGATGTATTGGATGTTTTCTCAATTAATAAAGTCTTACTTTTTTTTATTATCACTGGGGATTTATTGAACTACATTAAATTCACATTTTTCTCTTTTTGTCTCGTTTATGTTTTTTTTGTTTCCGCTGCACTTCAAGTGAAATTTTTCGGGGCAATGATTTTTTAAATAGAAATCAATTCCATTCTACACAATGATTTCATGTTTGAATTTTTTGTTGAGAATGTAACCATCCAAAGAAGTGACATTTTTGTCTTTAGACCTATTCAAAGTTAGTAATGTAAAATTTGAGAGAATACGATGGCAACAAATTCAAAGTATATTTAAAAAATAGTAAAAAAGTAATTATTGATGTAATTGCAAAATGTCAAATATTTAATATAAAATTTACCTTTCAAACTATCATCTTATTTAAAATTTTAATTGCCATTGAATGTCATATATTAGGTAGCAAAACATCTCAACATTATTAATTTCTTTCCTTTTTTTTCCTCACTAAGTCATGACCAAAAAACATCTAATGACTAACCATTCTAGCATTGTTGAAGACCAAAAATCATTTTCTTTCTTTTTCCCGTTATCCCTTTGCTTTTTTTGGGGTAAAAAAGGAACACATTTTCCGCTCTTTCTTTTCTAAAGTCTTTGCCAGGGTCAAAATATTCAATGAATTAGTGAATCAAGTCAAAAGTAGGTGTATACAAAGACAAATATGAACCTAAAAAAATATGGTTGCTTCACCACGAAATTGACTTGTGGCTCTGTTCCTATAATATTAAATTGGACATTGGAGATCAAATATTCAAAGTGAAAAATGATTATTTTATAATTTTCATAAAATATTTCCACCGGTTGCCAACACTATGTGATATTTTAATGACTTTCTTTAGAGAATTTATATTAGAAAATTCGATTGTGAAGAAATTGAAGGTCTGGAACTCAAATATAATAAAAAAAATTGAATGGAGAGCAAGATGCCTTTGAATATGCAAGAATCTTAAAATTGTTTTGCTTCTTCTATACATGAATGGACTTGGAAGTAATAGTTTATATACTGATGAAGTAATACCATAGTACCATACTAATAAACTAGTTTCAATTCAGTTATATTGTGGAGTCCAGTTATTGTTGCTGTGTAGAAATCATAAGCATATTGATCTCATATTTCGTTAAGCATAGTTTAAAAATTTTACACTTGAATTTTGTATTACCATCAAAGGAGAGACATCTTAGAGAAAATAGGGTACGAGAGTTTTCTCTTGTAAATTTCTTTTCATTACAGTAAATTACTGCAAAGATGAGGACTTAGTATTATATTGAGACGAACTTCTAAATATCTTATGTGTTATTTAGACGACTAAATATTATAAGAAAATATTTATTGTCAACAAACCTACAAGGTAAATTGGCCATGGTTGAATGAAAATCCAAATTAAGTGAAGAATATCCATACTAACCTTCCTTAGTTGCAGGTACAAATGTTCGAGGTCGAGCAGTTTCTTGATTCTTGACAAGTAGTATGAGAAGAGACATACATTTTGCTGCCCAAACAATAGCAACAAAAGTTATTCATACAATAATAGATCAAAATTGACAACCAACACTACTCATAATAAAAGATATTGGTCTTTCGAGATGTAGCATCAAGAGTTATTAGTAATATTGGTACACTATTTACTTTCATACTAGATTGCATAATTTGAACCTTGTCTCCGCTTTCACTTTCCTTGATTTTCATGTCGAAAGTTTTAACAGTAGTTCTTTCGAAATAAATGATTTTTTACTCAAATGGAAGGCTTTTTTTCACATTGACTTTGGTTTTCACTAAAACGCAGAAAAGTCGTATGTTTATTATTGCACTATAAGCTACAGGTAGCCTAACAAAGACGTGTCTGCACAGCAATTATTGGTGTTTTTGTCCTCTTCATAATCTTGTTATTTTTGGGAAGATGGTCATACATTTGAGGACACAAAAGCAAGCTGTCATTCTGAAATTACAATTCTGTATTGTACTAAATTTGTTGGGTTTTTCTTGTTAGAATTTGGGCAGTGGATTTTCCAAAATTTTATGTGAACCAAAAGATTTGAAACCTTGTCTTTTCCTTTGGACATGTCCAATGATAATATCCTTGAAAGGATGTGAGCCCCGTTCTGTCGTAGTAAATTGACTTTTGTTTCGATTATTGTGTAAACCCATGTCACATGAAAGAAAATGTTTTTAACTGTCAATTGTTGGATGAACTAGGAAAATTTTAAGAGCCGTTTAAATCAGTCAAAATCTATTCGGATTGGAAAGTCATCCACTTTAGAATAAATAGAGTTTTTCGAAATAGTGGAGGAAGACCTCCTAGAAAGAAAAAGAAAACAGCGAACAATATATAATTCATATTATTTATAGAGTTCAAATAGTACATACATCGATTCTTATTTTTGAATAATAATGATATGTCGTGTAACCAAAATATTGATTATGATTTATTTTTTATTGTGAAACTAATATTAAAATAAATAATTTTAAACACCATTTTTTATTAAGAAATAATTATATTTAAAATTACAGTCCAACAATGATCGGATGGATTGTCTAGGATGACGATTGAACCAACTTTAATATGCCCCTATTTGACCTCCATTAAATTAAAATTTATTTTTTTCCTCATATTTTCTATCACACAATCTTTGTTGGGTTTTTCTTGTTAGAATTTGGGCAGTGGATTTTCCAAAATTTTTTGTGAACCAAAAGATTTGAAACCTTGTCTTTGCCTTTGGACATGTCCAATGATAATATCCTTGAAAGGATGTGAGCCACATTCTGTCGTAGTTAATTGACTTTTGTTTCGACTATTTTGTAAACTATGTCACATGAAAGAAAATGTTTTTGACTATCAATTGTCGGATGAACTAGAAATCAAAATCTATTCAAATTATAAAATCATCCATATTAGAATAAATAGAGTTTTTCGAAATACTGGAGGAAGACCTCCTAGGAGGAAAAAGAAAACAGCGAGCAATATATAATTTGCATTATTTATAGAGTTCAAATAGTACATACATCGATTCTTATTTTTGAATAATAATGATATGCCGTGTAACCAAAATATTGATTATGATTAATTTTTTATTGTGAAACTAATATTAAACACCATTTTTTATTGAGAAATAATTATATTTAAAATTACAGTCCAACAATGATCGGATGAATTTTTTGGGATGACGACTGAACCAACTTTAATATGCCCCTGTTTGGCCTTCATTAAATTAAATTTTATTTTTTTCTCTTCTATTTTCTATCACACAATCTTCCATAAATATATTACATGTAAATCGATTTTTTTTTTCAACCACCAATTATCTAAAAAAATAAAATAAATACTATTTCACTCATTAAAATTTGAAATAATGGATGCCAAGATTCCATCAATTCAACAGTCTCTTGACTATTAAATTCGTTTATAAATAGAATTATAAATGAATATTAATTTATCTAAAATCACTTCAATGTGCTGCAAAAATTTATTAACAGTTGGAACTTATTCATCATTATTGAAGTAGTTGGTTTTACTTCTCATAAACTGTTATAAAGTGACTTTGATCATTGATGTTTTGAGGGTATTTTATTTATAATAGGACTAATATTTAATAGAGATAAAGTCATTTACACCATTTTATAATGGTCTAAATAAAAGCCTCATGTAATTTTATTAAAATAGATTACAACCGTAAAGAAAATGCATTAAATGGCAAAACATAATTTTTCATAAAAATAAAATTCATTGCATATGTCTAATTTGTAAATAATGGAAAAACTCATTAAGGATATCCCCTATTCACCTCTGTCGTTGTTATATATCCATCTCACTTTATATCTACCCCTACTAAAATTTAGAAAATTAATATTTTTATCCTCATCACATTCAATATTGTCCTTATTAAAATTCATTCATTTCAACACTTATTCTCTGAATCCTTTTATATCTATCAGCACCATATTTATATATCTATACATCCATATCATTTTTATATATTTATTTCACCATTTCTATATATCTACCACATCATAATTCCTTTATAATCCTTTCATATTTTCAATCATTGTCATATATGAACTGTCAATTTTTATTTATTTTTACTTATTTTGATAATCCTAGCTGATTAGCCACCATTGTTTTGAATCAAAGAAAATCAAGAAAAAAATCCTTGCAAAAATTAAGTTGTTGTTTTGATAATCCTAGCAGAAAAATAGTTATCAATGTGATTTTCAATTCAAGAAAAGGGACATAATCCCAACAAAAAACTCAAATAATTCGGAATAAAATTTCTTAGTGATACTATTTGAATTCAAATAGCACTTTATCAAATAATCAAAACATAAATCAAGACTCCTTTACGTATTAAAATTCATCAAATCCACAATAAAAGGTGATCATCACTTTTTAGAATTTTTCTTCATATATTGCTATATCGGTACATATTCACTGTAGTGTTGTTTCTTCCACCGTTGTTTTGGCTTTTAAATGAAGAGGATATTCTATAAATATTAGGGTTTTTATAAATAGCTAAATCCTTTTCCTGCATCCCGGGGGGTTAGGCTGGTTATAGGGAAGAATTAGAACCCCTGACATCGTAATTAGTAGTTACATTATTTAATCTTTCGAGCTACATGCCTCACTCTGTCGCCACTAGGTAAAATAATCTTTCTAGTTACACAAGCAAATTGATAATTTTGCTATTTCAATCATGATTACAGACTCCAGAGAAAAAAAATTTAGGCTGATTGTGGGGAGGTACTCTAATCCTTTGAGCTACATGCCCCATCCTTCTTTCACTAGATTTATTTTCAAAAATACCCTATAAAACATTTCATCTCTCCAGCCATTTCAATATTTATTAAAGTGAATTCATAACTGTAGTCCTCATGTACACCAGATAAAAACTCTACAGTCTCCCCCATATATTATATATTTTCCTTCGCAATGTGAAGTGTAAAGATGACTGAAAACTGAAGCGTGAAGTAGAAGTCTCTCTACGGTTTCTTTCTTTTTAACCACAGACAACGAACACTCATCTTTTTTTCTTTATCATTTACTTCCCTCTGCACACCACCTCACCCCCCTACTCCCACCCCACAAGGGTAAAGAAAAGAAAAACCCACAAAACAATGTATTGAAGAGGGAAAGAAAGAGAGAGCTTCAAAGAATCATCAATGGAGTTCGAGTTTGACCTTGAAAATCCATTACCGAATTCAGATACTATTTTTGTCATTGAGACTGATCACATGCCTGCAAAATCTTTCCTTGAGGAAACAGATTTACGTGTTTCGGTTCGAAACGAAACCATTTCTTTGGTGTTACATTTTTCTCGAAATTTTGATCCATTTTTATCTTATCTTGCCATTAATTACTTGGATCGGTTCCTTTCTACTCAATTTATACTGGTACAATTCCTTACATATATTCGTGCTATAAATGTTATAGCCATCTAATTGTTTCTCTTATCGCTTGTAAAAATGTAACGAATTCTTGGTTTTGCAGGATGGGAAGCCGTGGATCTTGAGACTTTTGGCTATTTCTTGCGTTTCATTAGCACTGAAGATGAGAAAAACAGAGTTTTCTGTTACTAAAATCCAAGTAATTCTATGTTTTTTTTGCAGGTCGAATCAAAAAAATTTTAAGATTTTTTTATTGATTATAATTTATAAATGTGTAAATTTTTTGGGCAGAATGGTGGAGGTATTATTTTTGATTCACACACCATAGAGCGAATGGAGTTGTTGATCCTTGGTGCTCTAAAATGGCGAATGCGCTCGATCAGTCCTTTTTCTTTTATCCATTTCTTTATCTCATTGTTCAAATTTGAGGACCAAGCATCAAGTCAAGCATTGAAAGACAGAGCCACTGAGATTATAATGAAAGCTCAAAATGGTGAGTCCGTGAAAGAGTCGAGTTGACAGTACAATTGACAAGATTTTAGCTTATATTTCTTACTGTCGTTACTGTATTTCAGATATCAAGCTCCTCGAGTTCAAGCCATCAATAATTTCGGCATCGGCTTTATTATCTGCAGCTCATGAATTGTTTCCTTTACAATTTGCTAGCTTCAGAAATGCAATCTGCAGCTGTTCATATGTAAATAAGGCAATGCCATTTCCCTTTCGAAGTTTTCATTTCGGTTTCTCTCTAAATTAAGTTACTGACCCTCATCGATTTACTTCTTTTTCGTCATTCCTTGGACAGAATAATTTGTTGAATTGTTACAATTTGATGCAAGAAATAGCAATGGATGGCTATGAATCAGTACTAGACATGGGGTCAAGCTCATGCACGCCGGTTAATGTGCTCGACTTGCATTGCTCAAGCGCCTCAAGTTGGACAGTGGTTGATGATAAAAAACAATGAATTGTCTGACGAAGAGAAAAGAGAGAGACACATGTATATCATTGCATCAGTCGAGATTGAGAGCGACAATCTCTACATCGAGGGGCTAAAATAAATAGAGGGCTCTGATATGTTACATAGAGATGTGACTTTCTCCGTGGAAAGCATTTTGGAACATAAAACATTAAGGGGTATCATGAGCCGTTCAATTCAATATTTTGTTATCTAGTTTCACTGTGAAAGTTTGGCTAAGCTTAATATATTTACTTATAACTAAGGGGGTGTTTGAAAGTAATTTTTCATCCTAAAAAATTGATTTTTTGATCAGTATTTCACTATTTCAACCGTAATTTTTGACTTTTTCTCTCACATGTGACCTCCACTTTTCTCTTAACGGTAAAAAAATCAATTCTTAAAATCCCTACCGAACAGGGCCTACTTTGATCATTTATTATTATGATTTAGTTACAAAGTGGATTTGACTAGAACTTATTGGTGCATATAAATATTGTCTACGAGTGAGGTGTTTTCAAAATGCTCTATATGAGAGCAAGGCGTAAAAAAGGGGCATGATTTAACTCCTCTTTTGACAGCTTAATGCGGGTTTAAATGTCAAAAAGCGTGCGCCTTTTTTATTTTTCCAATTTTTTTGAAACAGTTTATTGAACCTAATGACTAATGTGGGTCGAGGTACGAAATTAGTGTGGACGATTTCTTGGGCCCATTTACCTCAAATTTTCAAGTATCTAATTGTTGAAAACTTGGAAAATTATTTAGTTGTAGAAATTGGGTTGAACAAAACTCTCGAATTGGATCCAAACCAAACGAGTGGTTCGATTCCATTCTTTTTAAGTTAAATATTCAAATGCGTATCAGAATCGAGAACCGATAGATTTGGTTTTGTTCTCGATTCTAAAAGAAAACTCGAAGAAAAAAAAATCGAACTCCCAAATTTTTTGTACTAAATAAATCAAATTATTTGAAAATTTTCTAAATAATTTTGCCAACTAACTAATTGAACCCAAAAATATATTTTTCTTGTTTCATTTGCCAACTAATTTATTGAGCCCAAAATATCATTTTTCTATTTTCAGTTCGAGCTCAACTTTATATTTCAAATTTCAAATAATCAAAATTGAGAGACCTAACCTTTTCTCAATGATTCTGTTATTTCTTAAATAATCAAAGTTGATTGACTACATTTTCCATCTTACTCTTTTTCTATTATATTTATTGAATTTCCTACACTTTGATTAATATAATTTGTATACATTGGTTAATGGATCTTATTAGATAATTTGTTATTTGTCTATTTTTAAATTGAACTATGTCTGGCAAGAGTTAATATAGTGTTGAGGATGTGTTTTTATCCATTAAATTTTGGTTACAACAATTTCTCTTAATCTGTCAACTGCCAAGGTGTTAACTAGTCAAGATGAGTATGTGCTTCGAATGCTTGAGATACCTCGGGCTCCTACTGGAACAAACTAGATTCGGGTGTTTTCATGGAAAAAACCACTTCATAATGCTTGAGATATGTGCCAACTAGCCAAGAGGAGTATGTGCTTTGAATGCTTATGATACCTTGAGTACCAGCTAGAGCAAAGCAGATTTAGGTGATTTCGTCGAAAAACCCACTTTATAATCGAGTGAAACTTAATCCCCATTTGGCTCCCATTCTCTTTTTCATTCTTTTTCCTCTTATTTCCAACCACACAATCTTCTGTAAAATAATATTACACACAAATAAAAAATTTCTCATTCCTTTTCAACCACATATTTTTCAAAAAACACTATTTCAACCATTAAAATTTGGAAAGAATGGGGCCAAACGGGGGCTTAATGTGGATGATGGTAGTCTTGGGACTCCTGGATAAATTGGTGATGGAGGGTGATTAGGAACGAAAGAAGTGAGTTGATCCATACTTGGACTTGGGGGACTATTGTTGCGTGTTGTCATACTTGGCCAATCCACCTGGGCCAATGGCCCACTCAGGCCGAACCACGTGGCACTCCAGCCGAGGTGGCATATATTGCCGAGGTGGGCAATGGCCGAAGCCCTTCAAGCCGACGTCCACTAGTCGAGGCGCCTTTTTACCAAGGCCTGTGAACGTACCCAAGGTCCACATGCCAAGGCCCATGACCCGAAGCCATGATGCTAAAGCTATTTGAAGATAGCTGAAGCCCTCAAGCGGAAGTATTATGTGAAATGGCCGAAGCCCCGAAGCTGATGCAGGAGCCTCCGAACCACAAGGGAGTGTCCTCCATGATCACTTCTCCCAAGAGATCGTCTGCATAAAGATCTTATTCGAATGATTGATGGAACGTTTGTCATAAGCATAAAGGTCAAGTCTTGTCACTAGTATGTGGACTCTGCACAAGCAATAAATGCGCTGTAAGCATCAAGTCAAACATCATGCCTGATAAGATGTTTAAATCAAAGAGATGAGGCCACGTGCCACCTCATCCAAGGGCTCCCATTTCACATGTACCACTATAAATACTTTCCTTGTATAATATCAAAAGGTTAATGCAAGAATCAATACAAAGAACTACACTTTACTCAACTCTCTCTCGTTTACTTGCAATACACAAATCGAGTTTATACACGTTTACATATACATTTACGAACACTGGTTGGTAATTATTGTACAATCGGATCACGAACAACCCGCCGAATTCCGAACGTCACCGTCCCGCGTCGTTGGGCTACTCCCACGCCCTTTGAACCGTTCGTTTTAGACCGTCCACGTGTCTTAACGTGTTGGACATTCACCCACGTGTGCGCGGGTAGGATCGGCATCTATTGGCAACATTTTTTGGAGTCAACAGATTGGCGCCATCTGTGGAAAACCATACCATAACCACGAGCAACCTTGTGCTAAAAGCTTACTGAAAAAACATTTGGGCAACCCCCCTTGAAAAAGGATTTTTTCTTGAAAAAGAACAGGAGGAAGCCCCATTACTTAGCAAAATCTGAAGTCTGACAAAAGAAAATGAGCTCTAATGAAGATACTCCCCTTACGAGGGTAAGAGAAAGCACAAACATGCCTTCTCAGCCCGCTGCCCCAGCAGTTCGGCAGAGACTCCACTACCACCAAAGAAGAGGTGGGATGCGTGCGACGGCATGACTATCAAGAGAAATGGCCACCATGGCAGCCAACATGAGGGATATTACTAGCCAAAACTTGGTTATGAGGGAGCTTATGGTCCAAATGCAGGGCCAGGGAGGCTTCCCCACTCCTCCATACGCCCCCCAAGGGCACTACCAGTAAGAGGATGAAGTTCGAAGTCATAGAGCTGCCTCGCCAGACTATGGTCGAGGTGGAAGCCCATTTGAAAGGGAAGTGGAAGTTGATGTTTCTTCCAACTACGCTTCTGGCGGACCCATCGAGGTCCAAATGAGCCATGATAATTTCCCACCTTCGTATGAGCAAGATCCAAGACATAGGAGGGCAGGAAGTGTTTTTGACAGAATCAGCCCCGCTAAACCGAGGCTCAGGCAACAACAGGTTCAACAGCCTTGGACAAGGCCAGCTCCTCCACCTCCAATGCCCCAGCAGCCGGAAAGAAGGCATGAAAATGCCCCCCGTGTTGCTCCGCCTAGAAATAGGCAGTAGAGGAGGGAAAAAGAGGCTAGGGACCGCCCCGGAATCTCTCACCAACAACCAAGGTATGAGGCTGATGAGTACGACTCTGATGAATAGCAGAGGTCCTGCGACTTGGACGATGATGATGAGAATCTACCATTCTCAAGGGAACTAAGGAATGCCCAGGTCCCACGCCACTATGTTATGCCAAAAATACCAAAGTATGACGGAAGAGGCGACCCGAAGAAGCACATGAATGCTTATAAAACTCACATAAGCCTAAGGGGCGCCACCCCAGCCGCGAAGTGCAGAGCCTTCCATTTAACACTTAGTGGAGCGGCTGAAATTTGGTATAGCAGATTGCCACTTGGGAGCATTAGAAGCTGGCCTAAGTTCAAGACAACATTCTTGAAGAGGTTCGCGGTGAGCAAAAAAGGAGAGGCCCCCATCCAACGTCTCCAAGACATGAGACAAGCACATGGAGAGTCTCTAAAGAGCTTCTTATCACGCTTTACCGATGAGATGACGTACTGCATACAAGTCACTGATCGAGAGGCACTATTTGCATTGAGGAGAGATCTGAACATGAATACCCTATTCTGGAGGGACGTGCAGAATCAAGACCCCACCACCTATGACGCCCTACTCGAAATGATGAGAAGGGAGATCATCAATGAAGAATTGATTGAGCATAGGAACAGGGCAAGTAGATGCCTCCCACCTCCTCAAAGACAGTGCGGTGGAGGCCCGACCTCCCACCTGATGGGC
Organism: Olea europaea var. sylvestris; assembly: GCF_002742605.1. Classification (NCBI taxonomy): domain Eukaryota; kingdom Viridiplantae; phylum Streptophyta; class Magnoliopsida; order Lamiales; family Oleaceae; genus Olea; species Olea europaea. Next base: position 4,155,194 of record NC_036259.1, on the reverse strand, counting down.
TACCAAATAAACCAGGCCGAAAATGAGAACTTTGGCCAAGCACTTGCCACCACCACTTTGAATGCGGTTCCTATCTTGGCATATGAAGATGTCAACCTGATTACTGACCCCCATCAGATGAAGGCCCAGAAGGGACCTTGTCGGGGGAGAGGCCGAGGCCGAGGTTCAGGACCTAGAAATAGGTCAAATCTGAACCCCCCAGGATACTGTGTGCACCACAGGTCCTACGGGCATGACACAGCGGATTGCAGAGACTATGCACACCGTTCTCGGTAGGAACCCGCTAGAGACAGACATGATTCACCCCAGGCGAATAGGCCCCCGCCCAGGCATGACAATCGACGTGGGCATGAGGAGGCCGCTCCCCGTCAAAGGAATGTATCCCCACGATGAAGGGAGCATGATGCGGAGAGGCTCAAGATGAGGCCCCTATCCACGAGGTGGATACCATATTTGAAGGCTAGACACCCCCCTTTGACAAGCTACATTGTGGATAGTAGCTCCCGAAGAAATCAAGTTCCACCCATTGTCTTTACCCAGGAAGACACCAAAGGAGTTCATTACCCCCATTGCGATGCACTTGTGGTAAGGGCTGTCATAGCCCGGAATGGGCTCAAACGAATGTCAGTTGACAACGGTAGCTCCGTCAACATTCCATTCGGATCCACTTTTGACAAGATGATATTGGATCATCAGTTGACGCCTACCACCACTCCATTGTACGGATTTATCGGAGATAGCATCACTCCGAGGGGAAAGATAACACTTACAGTGGAGATGGGAGAATCCCACAAACAACGATGAACTTCATGGAGTTCCTCATTGTCAACAGCCGGTTGGCTTACCATAGAGTGTTGGGCAGACCAGCCCTAAAGGAATTGGGAGCTGTCACCTCCATCCACCACCTATGCATGAAATTCTCAATAGAAAATGGGGTGGCAACGGTGAGAGGCGACCAAAGAGGCTCGAGAGAGTGCTATCTAAGCTTCATCAAGAAGGTAGAACCCCGGGACGTCCATGTAATCATAGCTGATGTGGTCATGGCTGATGTCCTAGGTGATGCTCCCACCGAACAAGAAGATGTTGATATGATCGACGCACCACCTAATCCGGAGGTGTTGGTCATTGATGAGATTGACCCCCGCATAATGGAATACGAGCCTCAAGCATCCCCAGTAGAGGAACTTGAGAGCTTCTCGGTAGACCCCCGAGACCCATCAAAGGTGCTGGAGGTAGGCAAATGCCTATCCAACATTCTGAAGGAAAAGATTAAGGATTTCCTAGGCAGGAACCTTGATGTCTTTGCTTGGAGGCATGAGGACATGGTAGACATAGACCCCGAGGTCAGCTGTCACCACCTGAAAATCGATCCTAAGGTTGCCCCGCACAGACAAAAAAAGAGAGCCCTCAATCCTGAGAGGTACGAGGCCCTGAAGGAAGAGGTTCAAAAGCTCATCCAAAATGGCTTCATCAGGGAGGCAACCTACCCGAAGTGGGTCTCCAATCCGATTTTAGTTAAGAAACACAATGGCAAATGGAGGGTGTGCATCGAATTTACCAACCTCAATGGAGCTTGCCCGAAAGACAGCTTCCACTCCCTAGGATCGACCAATTGTTAGATTCCATGGTTGGGCACGAGTTGTTGAGCTTTATGGATGCATACTCTGGCTACAACCAAATCCCCATGCACCCGGCCATGAAGAGCACACCTCTTTCATCACGGACCGAGGCCTCTATTGTTATAGAATGATGCCCTTCGGGTTGAAAAATGCCGGAGCGACCTAACAAAGACTTGTAAACAAGATGTTTATGGACCTCATTGGCAAAACAATGGAGTTCTATGTGGATGACATGCTAGTAAAAAGTTTGGAGGCTAAGGACCACATAACGCACCTCAACAGCACTTTCCAAATCCTAGGTATAGGATGAGGCTCAACCCCCTCAAGTGCGCCTTTGGGGTACATGGTCAACCAACGAGGAATTGAGGCCAACTCCGAGAAGATTGAGGCTTTATGCAAGATGAGGTCCCCCCAAAAGCCAAAGGAGGTGCAAAATCTTACCAGGCGAGTGGTCGCATTTAGCCGCTTTGTCTCCAAAGCTACGGACAAATGCCTCCCATTTTTTAAAGTGCTGAAGGCTGGGAAGAAAATCCAGTGGACTGAGGAATGTGAAGAGGCCTTCCAATGCCTGAAAAGGTACCTGGGGCAGGCCCCCCTCCTCTCCAAATCGAAGTCCGGTGATATCCTACAACTATATTTGGCCGTCTCCAATGAGGCCATCAGCTCGGTTCTGATACGGGAAGAAGGGTCCACCCAACTCCCCGTATACTACACAAGTAAAGCGCTCCTATCGCCAGAAACCCGTTACCCCGATATGGAGAAGCTCACTTTGGCCTTGATCACGGCCTCTAGGAAATTGAGACCCTACTTCCAAGCTCACACCATCCATATCCTGACGAACTTTTCCCTGAGGCAGGTACTCCAAAAGCCCAATGCCTCAGGAAGGTTATTGAAATGGGCCGTGGAACTAAGTGAATTTGACCTTGTGTTCAAGGCTAGGGCAGCCATTAAAGGGCAAGCCTTGGCTGACTTTGTGGCTGAATTCGCCAACCTACCCGAGGTGGATGAAATCATGGAACCCGCCGAGCCCCCCACGTGGAATCTCTTCATCGATGGGTCAGCTGGAGATGTTAGTTTAGGTGTCGAGGTTGTCCTCATCAGCCCCGAAGGTCACAAACTCACCTCGGCGGTGAGGTTCAGATTCAAAGCTACCAATAATGCAGCAAAATATGAGGCACTTCTTGCGGGCCTCAGGCTGGCCACAAAAATGTAAGTAAAGAGGTTACTCATCAGTAGTGACTCCCAGCTGGTTGTTAGCTAAGTCAATGGTAACTTCTCAGTCAAAGACAAAACGATGGCCTCCTAGCTGAAAATGGTGATGAACCTCATCCCATCCTTCGAAAAGTTTGAGTTGATCCAGATCCCTCACATCGAAAATGCGCATGCGGATGCACTCTCGAAACTGGCTAGTAGCAAGGACTCAGAGCTACTCATAGTAGTACCTATTAAGCACCTCCTCCCGTCTTCGACCGAGGCCACTATTGTAATGTAGGTCGCCGGAACTCTCACCTGGATGCAGCCAATCATAGCATACCTCAAAGACCAGGTACTGCCCACTAACAAGAATGAGGCTTACAAGCTAAGGAGGAGGTCAGCCTACTTCCTCTTCATTGATGACATTCTCTACAAGAGGAGCTTCTCCTTTCCATTCTTACGGTGCGTCGGAGGAGAAGAGGCTACCTATATATTAAGAGAAGTCCACGAGGGCGTGTGCGGCAACCACTCCGGAGATCTATCTCTGGCACAAAAAATATTGAGGCAGGGGTACTACTGGCCTACCCTAAAGCGGGACGCCCTCGAGTTTGTACGAAAATGCAATAAATGTCAGCGCTTCTCTCCTGTGCAAAGACAACCATCGCAGGATTTGACTTCCGTCTCCTGCCCCTGGCCTTTCTCAAAATGGGGTGTGAACCTCATAGGTCCCTTACCTAAAGGTAGAGGAGGTGTAAGTTTTGCAATTATGGCCATTGATTACTTCATAAAATGAGTCGAAGCTGAACCACTGGCAAAAATCACTAAAGCCAACACCTCCAAGTTCTTATGGAAAAATATTATTTGTCGGTTCGGAATTCCCTACTCAATTGCCTTAGACAATGGCAGACAGTTTGACAACAAGAAGGTTAGAGAATTATGCAAAGAGCTCGGCATAAAGAAGCACTCCTCCACACCTCACCACCCACAAGCAATTGGCCAAGTTAAGGCCGTGAACAAGACAATCAAGCACGTCCTGAAAAGGAAGCTTGATGTATCAAAAGGGGCCTGGGTTGATGAGCTGCCCCAAGTCCTTTAGGCGATCCGAACCACCACCAGGACAACGCCCTTCCTCATGACATATGGAACTGAGGCGATGAGCCCCGTGGAGGTCGGACTTCCATCTCCAAGACATCTGCACTTCAGCGAGATAACCAACGATGAGCTTTGGAGGTGCGACCTGGACTTCATCGAAGAAAGAAGAGATGACTCCCAATTGAAGCTCAGCACATATCAGAGAAAGATGACAAGGTACTTCAACTCGAAAGTTAAGAAGAGGTCATTCCGAATCAGCGACCTTGTACTCAGGAGGGTCTTCCTGTCCTCAAAAGAACCTGGTTCTGGTTCCCTAGGCCCGAACTGGGAAGGTCCATATAAAATCAGAGAAGAGGTTCGACCTGGGACTTACTGGATTGAAGACATGAACGGCAAGGTACAACCCCGTCCATGGAACATTGAACACCTCAGAATTTATTACCAATAAATGTACTATCTTGCTGGATGACCTTTCCCAGCCTTTGTAACATTTCTATGGTTCAATAAAATTCAGTGATTAAATTAACGTGTTGTACTACCTCGACACCTTGGAGGAGAGGCTCACGTCCCACCTCTGGGCCACCTCGCTTGAACTCGGAGGCGCTAGCACATGCCTCCCTTTGGCCAAGTTGAACGTCAAGGGGAGAAGCCTCAACATGGCTGCACCGTCCACCATGTCTGGGATGTATCGTCACCTCATAGGATAGGCTCGCGTTCGACCTCTGGGCCACCTCGCTTGAACTCTGAGGCGCTAGGACATGCCTCCCTTTGGCCAGGTTTAACGCCAAGGGGAGAAGCCTCAACATGGCTGCACCATCCATCATGTCTGGGATGCGTCGTCACCTCGAAGGAGAGGCTCGCGTCCCACCTCTGGGCTACCTCACTTGAACTCCGAGACGCTAGCACCTGCCTCCCTTTGGCCAGGCTGAACGCCAAGGGGAGAAGCCTCAACATGGCTGCATTATCCACCATGTCTGGGATGCGTCGTCACCTCGGAGGAGAGGCTCGCGTCCCACCTCTGGGCCATCTTGCTTGAATTCTGAGGCGCTAGCACATGCCTCCCTTTGGCCAGGCTGAACGCCAAGGGAAAAAGCCTCAACATGGCTGTACCATCCACCATGTTTGGGATGAGTCGTCACCTCGGAGGAGAAGCTCGTGTCCCACCTCTGGGCCACCTCGCTTGAACTCCGAGGCACTAGCACATGCCTCCTTTTGGCTAGGCTAAACGCCAAGGGAAGAAGCCTCAACATGGTTGCACCATCCACCATGTCTGGGGTGCATCGTCACCTCGAAGGAGAGGCTCGCGTCCGAACTCTGGGCTATCTCGCTTGAACTCCGAGGCACTAGCACATGCCTCCCTTTTGCCAGGCTGAATGACAATGGGAGAAGCCATCTCACGTGCATTTCGAGGCCCATACAGTTATGCTTAAATAAAGTTCATTTGCTTAAGTCCGAGGCTCATACAGTTGTTCATTTGCTTAAGTCTGAGGCTCATACAGTTATTATACTTAAGTAAAGTTCATTTGCTTAAGTCCAAGGCTCATACAGTCGTTCAATCTAGTTGTTTAAAGTGATTGAAGTTAAGGTACCAAGTTAAAGTTATTTAGTTAGTGCTTCTGTCAACTTTAAGTTCATTTGCTTAACAAGGCGCATACACTTGGATAAAGAAACGACAATGAAACAACAATGAATCAAAAAGGCATCATATTGATCTTCAATAAAGATTACAAAGGTGGGCCTCAGGCCATTACATTCAAAAGACTGAAAAAAAAGTAATCTAAGCCTGGGTAGATGGCGGAGGTGCCTCAGCACTTAGGGCTTCGACAGCTTGAGCATCGGCATTTGTCTTCTCCGTCTCAGCTGCTTCATCACCCTGCACCTCCTCAGCAGGGGTCTGAAGTACCTCGTCCATGAATTCAGACCTAAGTTGAGTCAGATCCAAATTGGGATACAGTTCCTCTGCCCGCTCCATCGCCTCAGCGTAGGCAAAGTTTCTCCAGTAAGCATTGAAGCTCTTATACTCCTCTGTATTATGGAAGTTGGCGACGTAACCCTGCATCACCTCCTCCCTCGCCTGTTGGGCCTCCTCTCTGGCGTGGGAGGCATCATCCACATACCACTTGATTTGGCCCTCCAAGAACTGGTAAGCCTCTTGGGATGACGCCAAGGAGGCATTTGCCTTCTCCAGGGCCTCGGTGGTCACTTTCTGGTACTCATTAGAGACCTCCACCTTCTTTGTCAGGGAGGCCACCTCGTACTGTGACTCATACACTTCCTTTTTCAAGGCCTCAATCTGAGCCAAGGCAGACTCAAGTTTGGCCAATTCTTCAACTTTCTGGGCCCTGGCTTCTTCCGTCTCGGCCTTAGCTGCCTTCAGCTCCTCTGCGAGGGAGGTAGTCTTCTCCTCCAAAGACTGGGTCCTTGTCTGAAAATCACTCAGGGCCTCCCTGTATTCAAGTGCGAGGCCAAAGGTTCTGACGATTTGGCTCACCAAAGCCCTCGTCAGGTCGGTGGCATTGCAGGAGGAGGCATGCAGCTGCCACTTGTCCATCCAGAATCGGTAAAAGCTTTCTGTGGTGCTTCGGACCTCCTGGGGAAGAGCCTCCACCAAGGCTGGGGCCAAGGTCTCCTCCTTTCCAGCTAGAAAGCTTGGAGACTTTCCCTTCTCTCGAACAGACTTCTGTTTTGCTACCTCCTCCTCAGCAGCCTCAGCAGCTCTCCTCGCAGCCTCCTCAACCTCGGCCTTTCTAACCATCTCTATTTTGATGGCTTTGGAGGTGGATGCGAACAGCTTCGACTCGCCTGTTGATTTAACCTCGTGGGACACTGAGGTCCCAAATTTCCCTGACGAGCTGGTGATGTGCACCAGCTTCCTTCTCTTCGCCTCCTCAGGAACTTTTTCCTTACCCCGAGGCTCCTTAGTCTTCTCCTACCTCTGGGGAGTTCCCTCTTTCGAAGCCCTAGGGGTGTTTTCCTTGGACAGACATTCCACCCTACCTCGGACCTCCTTGGCCCCACTGGACGTTGGCTTCAGGGGTCTCGCCTTGACAGTAGATGTGGCCTTCAGAATAAAAGCCATGTTCGGAGCTGGGTATTCCCTCCTCTTGAATTTATCTGCATAGCACAGGTCAGCACATCAGTATCAAAACAAAAGAACAAGAAAATTTACAACTGTGGGAGCTTCGTACCTTTGGAAGCCATCAGTCCAAAATCCAGGAAGTAGCGACTCCTGTCGATCAGGTGGTTAAAGTGGCGGAGCTTCAGAGGCCTCTTGTAGATGTCCTCTATCACCTCGAACTCTTCCCTGCTGAGCTCGAACCTCGTACTACTATCTGCAATGGAAGCCCCAACAGTTAGAAAAGTTCAAGTATTCAATTCAAAAGTACAAGTAGGGGTTGGGAGACTCACGAGCTTCGTAGTACTGGATCGGCACTGTGCAAGAAAGGGCCTTGTCCTCCTCCACTACCTGCCACTTTCCTAGCTCCCAGAACCAAGACTCCTTCCACCCCTTGATGGAGGAAGGCAGTTCCACCACAAAGGGTGCGTGAGCCCCCCAAGGTGTAAGGTAATACCACCCCCTGGACTCCTTCCCTATGACCCGGGGCTGGAAAAGGGTCATGAATACATGGAGAGGCATGTCCTCCCCAAGTGACACCTCCTTCCACAGGAAGTACGAGCTGACCAGTTGGCTCCACTCATTTGGTAGAACCTGGGTCGATGACAACATGAAATTCTTCAACACTGCCCTAAAGAAGGGGTGCAGAGGAAGACGCATACCTGCCTTAAACAAGTATTCACTGACTGCCACACAACCGGGCCTTGGATAGCAAGCTCGCCCATTCGGCTCGGGAACTAACATTTCTATAGTATGGGGGATACTGTATCTCTCCCTAATCTCCCCCAACCTCTTCCACGTCATACTTGAAGGCACCCTAGACGCCCCTCACTCTTCGGTATAATCTACTAGCTCCTCATTCATGGCGTACCTATCAGCCTCGGCATCCCCCCTCTGACTGACCCCATAATCAAACGACGCTACAATCACTAGCTCCCTACCCGAGGTGGACTCCATTTCACAATATTAACATAACAAAAAGGGCTTTTCTGTGAATAATACCTAAGGAAAGAACTACACGAACGGAGATATGCCGAAAAATCAAAGAAGAGGCAGCCTCGACGCTGGAAAGTTCAAGATTTTGAGAGAGAATCAGATTGCAAGTGTTCAAAAATCCTAAAAAATAGAATTTTCTCACCTTTTATAGAGGTCCAGGACGAACCCCAGCCGTCCGATCGAATCGCAGTCAATCTGAGCTCTCATTGTAGATCAAATTCGAGGCGTTGAATTCAAACGATTTTTCAAACCTACGCCTCAGATTCAAGCATGCCTCCCACACGCCCCATCCAACACGTCTGCTTCTAGAAGCTCCAGCTGTCATCATAATTGTGTTTTTAATTCGATGGTAGCAGGCGCCATGGAAGTCGTAAAGATTCAACCACTTTTCCTCGAAAACAAGCACAAAACATCAAATCATTGGCACAGCTATCGAGGCACAATCATTACCATTAAACCTCGGCTTCTTCTTCAAGATTCAGCCAACAAGTCAAGTTCGATTTCCCAATCACCTCGGCTTCAACTTCAACATTCAGCCATCAAGCCTCGCAGGTACGGTTTCTCAACCACCTCGACTTTAACTTCAACATTCAGCCAACAAGCCTCGTAGGTTCAGTTTCTCAACCACCTCGGCTTCAACTTCAACATTCAGCCAACAAGTCAGGTTCGGTTTTCCAACCACCTCAGCTTCTTCTTCAACATTCAGCCATCAAGCCTCGTAGGTTTGGTTTCCCAACCACCTCGACTTCAACTTCAACATTCAGCCAACAAGCCTCGTAGGTTTGGTTTCTCAACCACCTCGGCTTCAGCTTCAACATTTAGCCAACAAGTCTCGCAGGTTCGGTTTCTCAACCACCTCGACTTCTTCTTCAACATTCAGCCATTAAGTCTCGCAGGTTTGGTTTCCCAACCACCTCGGCTTCTTCTTCAACATTCAGCCATTAAGTCAACTTCAACATTCAGCCAACAAGCCTCGTAGGTTCGGTTTCTCAACCACCTCGGCTTCAGCTTCAACATCCAGCCAACAAGTCTCGCAGGTTCGGCTTCCCAACCACCTCGGCTTCAACTTGAACATTCAGCCAACAAGTCAGGTTCGATTTTACAACCACCTCAGTTTCATCTTCAACATCAACACAGCCTCGGTCTCTTCATCGTTCACCACGGTAACACATTTCTAATTCTAACTCTGATATAAATATCTACACTTGTGGGGTTCAAAAATTCTTTTAATTTTTACTTCATTAAAGTCCACGCATTACATGAATGACCATACTTGGACTTGGGGGACTATTGTTGCGTGTTGTCATACTTGGCCAATCCACCTGGGCCAATGGCCCACTCAGGCTGAACCACGTGGCACTCCAGCCGAGGTGGGCAATGGCCGAAGCCCTTCAAGCCAAAGTCCACTAGCCGAGGTACCTTTTTACCGAGGTCTGTGAACGTACCCGAGGTCCACATGCCGAGGCCCATGACCCGAAGCCATGATGCTAAAGCTATTTGAAGATAGTTGAAGCCCTCAAGCGGAAGTATTGTGTGAAATGGCCGAAGCCCCGAAGCTGATGCAGGAGCCTCCGAACCACAAGGGAGTGTCCTCTATGTTCACTTCTCCCAAGAGATCGTCTGCATAAAGATTTTATTCGAATGATTGATGGAACGTTTGTCATAAGCATAAAGGTCAAGTCTCGTCACTAGTATTGGGGCTCTGCACAAACAATAAATGCGCTGCAAGCTAGCAAGTCAAACCTCATGCCTGATAAGATGTTTAAATCAAAGAGATGAGGCCACGTGCCACCTCATCCAAGGGCTCCCATTTCACATGTACCACTATAAATACTTCCCTTGTGTAACATCAAAAGGCTAATGCAAGAATCAATACAAAGAACTACACTTTACTCAACTCTCTCTCGTTTACTTGCAATACACAAATCGAATTTATACACATTTACATATACATTTACGAACATCGGTTGGTAATTATTGTACAATCGGATCACGAACAACCCGTCGGATTCCGAACGTCATCGTCCCGCGTCGTTGAGCTACTCCCACGCCCTTTGAACCGTTCGTTTTAGACCGTTCACGTGTCTTAGCGTGTTAGACATTCGCCCACATGTGTGCGGGTGGGATCGGCATCTGTTGGCAACATTTTTTGGGGTCAACAGATATTATCCTCAAAATGTTCTTTGTGGTATTTATGGGACTTTTGAGATGATCTTTTGGATTTTTTATAGTAATTTGATTACTGAGTGACAAATCAATGGAGAGACGGAAATAAAGTGGTAAATTGTTTAGTTGGGTTGGGAGCTAAGGGCCCGTTGAAACATTTTAATAATTGGACAATTTTGCCAAGGCTTCTCGAGGTTTATCTTGTCTAGATAAGAAGGGGATGACTTACTTGAGGAAGTTAATTATGCAGGTTGAAGTTTGGGTAATGATGACGCCGGGTAGGATAGCGATTATCCTGCAAGCAAGCTACAACAGATAATTCACAAGAGAATACGAAAGTAAACGCCTTAGAACATAGAGAAATTCTCTGAAATTAATTTAATTTTATTATCAATGCAGAATGACGAAAATTAACCCACAAGCCGGGTTAAATAGCTGTAAAAATACGAAATTATCAAAAAATTACCAAAAATGGCAAAATCCTAATGATCATACCAAAATAAAATATTCAATAAAAGAAATAAGTTGCCAAAATTTTGGCTCAATCCGGATTCTCTAATGTCTAGAAAAAAGGAAACGAAATATTACCATAAATAATAAAAAATAACTAAAAATTAAATTTCAGAAAGGAAAACAGCGAATTTTGGTCTCGAAATTGACGTCCACTGAACCACGACATGTGCGTTGAAGAGAGCTTTTCGGATTGGGGTCATAATAGCGATTCTGACAACCGTAGTCAAAGTTATAGTCAAATTACCAAAAACGCATCAAAATTGCTCCCAATTAAAGAAAGATTGCATTTATTTTCCATCTTTGCACCGATCCGCCATCTCATGGTATCTCAGTGCCATCAACGAGCTATCTGATAAATCAACATCACTCGACTCGGATCCTCTTGCATCAGTCATCTCAGGTTGGAAAGAACTCGCCTTCGAGTTTGCATTAGCTTCATCAGACTCCACAAAACAGGACTTAGATGTTTCACATTGAAGATATCTGAAGTCTTCAAATGGCTAGAAAGACGCAACCTGTAAGCATTATCATTGATATTTTGGAGCACTTCACACGGTCCAATCTTTCACTCCTTAAGCTTATTATACTCCCTAGCTGAAAAATGATTACGTGATAATACTGCCCAAACAAAGTCACCAACATCAAAGAGCACCTGACGACGTTGAATATCTGCTCGGAGCCATGTACTTGAAATTACTCTCCTGAATGGACAACTTCATCTGTTCATGGATACCCCGAAGATGTTCTGCCATCTCATCAGCCTTATGATTGAAACACCCCACCGTGGGATAGGAGCTAAGTCAAGTACTACAAATGGTTTACGACCATAGACAACCTCAAATGGGCTCCATCATGTGGTTTTGTTCTTTGATCGGTTATAGGCAAATTCTGCCTGAGGTAATGCCAAATCCCACTATTTCGGTTTAGTCTCTGCCAAACTTCTCAAAAGATTTCCCAAACTCCAATTTACCACCTTTGTCTGACCATCTGTTTGGGGGTGGTAGGTACTACTAAAATTCAACTTTGTTTCCAGTTTCTCCCACAAGCTTCTCCAGAAATGACTCATGAACTTGGTGTCACGACTAGGAGTGATTGATTGAGGAACACCATATAAATGCACAATTTCCCTGAAATAAAGATGAGCAATCTGAATAGCATCCATCGTCTTCATATAAGCCACAAAATAAGCCATCTTTGAAAAACCCGTCAACCACAACAAGAATGGAATCCATCGCCCGTTGTGTACGGGGTAAGCCTAATATAAAATTCATGCTCACATCAGACCAAGGAGCCTCAGGTACAGGTAATAGCATATACAGTCCAGCATTATTAAGAGCTCTTTTGGACTTCTGACATATATAAAACCGTTCCACATAATTCACCACGTCACTGTTCAATTTAGGCCAATAATAATCAGAAGAGACCAATGACAATGTCTTATCTCGCCTAAGATGTCCCTCGTTATGAAGTTCACTAAGTCTGGAATGCACAACTGCAACCCACGAAACAAATAACCATTATGCAAAACAAAATCATTGCGATGATTATTAGTTACCTCCTGAATTATCTTACCGAAGGAAGGATCTGCAGCATACATATCAGGAAATGCTTCAAATTCGACAACTCTGGTGCTCATGGTGGTGGGGAGTATTGTGCAACGGCTCAATGTGTCTGCTACTCGATCTAAACTCTCTGCTTAATGTCTTAGTGTAAATGTAAACTCCTGCAAGTACGCCACCCACTTCGCATGTCACCTACTCAGCTTGTGCTGACCATTGATGTACTTCAAGGCCTCATGATCAGTAACAAGGATGAACACCCTTTGTACCAGGTAATGACGTCAATGCTTCAAAGTCTGAACTATGGCATAGAACTCCAGATCATAGGTGAAATAATTTTTCTTCGATCTTGATAGCTTCTTACTAAAAAAGGCTACTAGAGGCACCTCTTGACTCAGGACAGCACCAATGCCAACTCCAGACACATCACAGTTTATCTCGAATACCTTCTCAAAATTTAGAAGTGCCAAAACTGGGCCTCTGTCATCTTCTACTTAACCAATTGAAAGCTGGCCTCTACTTCCTCAGTCTACTGAAAATCACGCCCTTTAAGGCACTTTGTGACAGGAGCAATTAGAGTTCTGAAATTTTTGATGAACCAACGGTAGAAGGATGCCAATCCATGGAAACTTCTGACATCGTGCAAACTTTTTGGCTTGGGCCAATTCAAGACTGTCTCAATTTTGGATTGATCTATATGAACACCATCAGTAGACACAACAAAACCCAAAAAATTTATAGAAGTTATGAAGAAAGAACACTTATTCTTGTTGATGAATAAGTGCTACGTCCTCATTACATCAAAAATTGCACGAAGATGATCAAAATGTGACTCCCACGTCGGACTATAAATAAGTATGTCGTCAAAGTATACTACCACAAACTTCCCCATGAAAGGTCGTAAAACCTAATACATAAACCTCATAAAAGTGTTGGGCGTGTTGGATAGTTCAAAGGGCAAGATCATCCACTTGTACAATCCATGCTGCATCTTAAACGCCATCTTCCACTCATCTCCAGGCTTGATTCTGATTTGATGGTATCTGCTTTTAAGGTCAATTTTTGAAAAGACCTTAGAACCGGCCAATTGATCTAACATGTCATCCAGACGAGAAATTGGAAACCTGTACTTCACTGTAATCCTGTTAGTTGCTCTGCTATTAACACACATCCACCACGATCCATCCTTTTTCGGTACTAGTAAAGCAGGAACTACACATGAACTCATACTCTCACGAATGTATCCCCTCTCCAATAATTTTACAACCTGTTGCTGCAACTCTTCAGTTTCCTTGGGACTGAGACGATATGCTGGTCGGTCTGGCAGACTCGACCCCAGAATAAGGTCGATCTAATGTTGAATATCTCTCATAGGTGGTAACCCCGGAGGAATATCCTCTGGCATCAAGTCAGAAAACTCCATTAGCAGCTGCTACACTTTTGCTGGTAAATTCGAATCCTCCTTTTCTTTAGAGCATATATCACTTCTTCATTCTCAACCTCTACTAAGAATCTGGACATAAAAAGTAGGTTGTTATTATTAATTACCGGGACATGGGTGGTTTCTTCCCTGCGAGGTGCCAAAACAATTTTATTCTCTTTGATGCTAAGGGAATAAGTATCTTTCCTTCCATCATGAATAACCCTGTGATCATACTACCAAAGTCGTCTCAACAATACATGACACACATCCATAGATACCATATCACACCAAGCATTATCAAAATATTTTTTTCCAATCGAAAAAGAAACTAGACACCGTTTCTCTACTGTTATCTCACCGCTTTTATTCAAACACGATAATTTGTATGACTTGAGATGGCGATTTGTCTTTAGCTGCAGTTTCTGGATAGTCACTTCAGATACTACATTCTCACAACTGCTACTATCAATGATTAACTTGTAGACTTTATTGGCAATTGTACAGGTTGGGTGGAAAACATTGGTCCTCAACCAATTGTCTTCTGAATCACCCTCGGGAGTCAACAAACTCTTGCGAACGACTAGAGTCTCCTGGCCATCTTCATACAACACATCCTTATCTTCACCTTCATCATATACAAGCTCGCCAACCTTCTCGATATCCTCTATCATATCCTCTTTAATTAGAAGATTTTTATTTTTCTGACCAACTGACTTCATGCAATCAGTCGCCCTATGTCCATGTTCACCACATCTGAAATACTTAATGCCTGAGTTAGGATTGTCCGCGGGGGCTGATAGGTAGGACGAGATGCTTGAGGTCGAATTGGCTGACTAATTTCACTTCTGACCACTGGCTTTCTATTTTGCTACTTTTCCACGGCTAGTGCACATTGGTATGCTTCAGACACTGTCCACAATGAATGAAGGCTTAAAACATCCTGTAAAGACTGCCTTAATCCTCCTACATATCGTGCAACCTTCTGTTCTTTCATTTCAGATAAATTGTTTCAGGCTACTAATTGATAGAACTCCTCCGTATAATAATCAACAGATCTCATACCTTGCCTCAGTGAATGAAGCGGTTAAAATAAAGTTTGAGCGTATCCGAAAGGAAGAAAGTGCCCTTTCATCTTCATCTTCATCTTCTTCCAATCAGTGATCTTAGACTTGCCTTGCCGCTCTTGCGATCTCCTCGATTGTTCCCACCATGTAGAAGCTCTTCCCTTAAGTTTGGTGGCGACCAATTTTACCTTGACACGATCTGAAACCTCCTTATACTAAAAAATTCGCTCCACTTCATTCATCCAATCAATAAAGCCTTCAGCTTGTAACGTACCGGAGAACTCGGGTAGATCCGCTTTGAAGCCAAGATCCACATGGCGATCTTCCCGTCCACGATGATCCCAGATTCGAGCACAATTATGATACGGGTTTTTGAAATTGGTATCGAAATCGTGACCCTCCACATCATGATTACTGAACTCCTATTCCGCCAGACGCTGGGTTAACTCCACAACTTATCTCTGTAAATTCTCAATCGTCACATCCTGAACATTGCGATCACGGTGTGGGACTTTCTCAATCGGAACCTGCCCTCGACGACCACGACCACGTCTACCAACCATTGTAACTGATGAAAATTCACCTCAGGAAGATGCTGATGCTCTGATACCAACTGAAGCTAGGCAAGATAGTGAGCAAGCTAGCTTCAACAAACGATTCACAAGAGAATATGAAAGTAAACGCCTTAGAACACAAAGAAATTCTCTGAAATTAACTTAATTTTGTTATCAATGCAGAATGACAAAAATTAACCCACAAGCCGGGTTAAATAGCTACAAAAATACGAAATTATTGAAAAATTACCAAAAATGACAAAATCCTAACGATCACACCAAAATAAAATATGAAATAAAAGAAGTTGCTAAAAATTTGGCTCAATCCGGATTCTCTAACGTCTAGAAAAAAGAAAACGAAATATTACCATAAATAGTAAAAAATAACTAAAAATTGAATTTCGAAAAGGAAAACAACGAATTTTGGGCTCGAAATTGATGCCCATCGAACCACAACGTGCACGCTGAAGAGAGTTTTTCGGATTAGGTTCATAATAGCGATTCTGACAACTGTAGCCAAAGTTATGGTCAAATTACCAAAAAGGCGCCAAAATTGCCCCAATTAAGGAAAGATTGCATTTATTTTTCATCTTTGCGTCGATCCGCCATCTCATGGTATCTCAGTGCCATCAACGAGCTATCTGATAGATCAGCATCACTCGACTCGGATCCTCCTGCATCAAATGATTTCTTCTGAGATCTTACTTCTTATTTAGATTGTCTTTTTAAGACTGTAACTTTGGTTTTCCTTCTCTATAAGCGAGGGTTTTAATAACGTTTGGAAGTGCCATCCTCCACTTAAAAAAAAAAAAAAAAAAAAAAGGTATTGTATGAGCTAAAATTGAACATGTCACTATTTAGATTAATGTAGTGTTGTTATCAATGTTAAAAAAATTAATTATGGTACAATAGAATTAAATCAAATGAAACCGAACCGGTTGGTTACATAATTAAATTTAGACCTAATGGTTTTGCTTACTAAATATTCCAAACTTTTTGTTGGTGCGATTCTCTTTACAATCGAATTAAACCGGACTATGTCAAATTATTATGTAATATTATAAGTAAAAATTACATTCACACTCACACATAATTCAACTTTTTAATAGTAACAATGATATCGTAAAATTAAATTAATCTAAGTAATCATCCCAATTTCCACCGATTTCACTTTCAAACCCTAAATAATTTTTACCTCTTTTTGCCTTCTCTGTCATCTCTTCTCTCCTCTCTCTTTGTCGTCGGACCAACCATTGCAATGTTTCTCACCATAGAGCACTGCGCTCTACGATACTCATTGTTGTGGGTGGATTAATGAAGTGGCCAATGCTATATGAAAGGATTGTGGGTGATGGAGATGGTTGTGGATTAATGTGTTGAGATGGTGATTATCAGCGACAAGAGTTGTGTTTGTGAGATAGTGATTTGTTTGTAATGGCAATTTTGGGTGGTTTTAGCAAGATGTGGGCATCAATCGTCAATGAGACCATAGTGGTGCTGGCGATGATGATGAGGTGGTAGTAGTATTAGCGGCAGTGGTGGGGTTGTGACCAATTATTTGGATGATTGTGACTAATAAAATGCTTAATTGTGACTAATAAATAATATGTAATCGATAAAATATATTAATTTGTGATCAATAAGTAATGTGACCTTAAAAAATATGATATTCTGATTAAATTTGTAATATTGACTTGCATTTTGTTAAGTTTTGATTAATTAATTTGATAATTTGTGATGTGATCAATTAATTTAACAAACTGTGATACAATAATAATATGTGACTTATTAATTTGATAATTTGTGATTGAGAAAAAAGTTGTGGCATATAAAATTTGTGATTTGCAATCGAAAGATAATATATGACCAATTAATATTATAATTTATGACATATAAATAAATTGTAAGCTATAAAATTTATGATTCATCACCATGACGCTTTGTGATTGTGACAATACGTAATCGTGATCATAAACTATATAATACTATGATCTTAGTATATCAATTAATAAAATATTTTTAATTATCTATTTAATTAATAAAATTTAATTATGACCTAATTTTTGAAATTTTAAAATAAATTTATTGATTTTGAAATTGTATCTTTCAAACATTTTAAATATGTATTGTTCCCATATTATAATGTTTATAGTTATAGCTGTTTCATACGTATTATTTTATTTATTTACTCATTCTTAGAAAATTATAGTAATATTAAAAAAATCCTTTTACATTTAGACACATATGAGACTTTGCCTTACTATCTTGTTGCAACTTATTTATTTATTTATTTAAACACTAATTTCTGGTGCACGAGATCTTGTGTTGCTAGCGCATTTTAGAGAGAGAGAGAGAGAGAGAGAGAGAGG
>NC_036259.1:4125858-4137521 GCF_002742605.1 Olea europaea var. sylvestris | reverse complement strand
AGGAAAAAAAAAAAAAAAAATGAAGAAGGAGGAGGGGTAAAAAAGAAAGTGAGGATAAAGAAACTTGTTTCGTATTTTTTGAGAAGCCATACAAGTGTTACTTTCAAAACTTTGGGGCTCTTCTTTACCCTCCATTTTTTATTTTTTTCTAATTTTATTTTTTTATTTTTTTTGGTTTGTTCAGGTTTTTGGGTCATTGCGTGTCTGATGAACGCTCTGGCACATGAAATACCAAACGAGTAATGTTGGAAAAAAGATACGAGAATGTGTATAGAAGATTATCAGTAGTTTTTTATTTTTTATATTTATTGTAGCAAGCCCTTGCTCATTGTCGAAATAGCCCTTAAAAATGTTACTTATAATCTTAGCCAAACATGCAACTTGCGAAAAATCGAAATGGGTTGTACTTTGTCTTTATAATTACAAGATAGTCAAAAGTTCACGAAGAATGCAAGAGATGATTGCATTTATACGGTATATTGGACATAGACATATAATGCAGTCTAGTAGAAATATAGATAGTGTTGAATAAAATAAATGAAAAAATTATTTTTAAAATATTCTTTATTGTATTTTACGATCCTATTTGATACTATTTACTAAATATTTTGAAGCCCAATTTCTCACGATAATTCCACGATATTCACGATCTTACATTCATGGTGTCCGAATTTTAGTAAAACAATCACAAAGTATCTACAGCCAAGAGCCCAAATTAAAATTTGTACCTCAGAGGAAAAATGACAACTTATAGAATCAAGAATATTTGCTGGCTAAACTCGCTAACTGAGTCACACACGACTCAAACTCGAACACATTAATATACAAGAGAGCATAAAAATTATATGAATATTGACCAAATTGACGTTGGAATCTCTTTTGGGATTTGAATATGACATGTTTGGCCCAAAAAAATGCTATGGCTCTTTGGTTATGCTGATAAGAGGCCTGTGATTGATTTTTGGTAAAGCTTTGTCTCCCCCATTTATTGTGAATTTTTTACTTTGTCCCAATACTATTCTCATGAGGAGACAATGCTTATAGTTTTCTTCGAACGAACGCCAACTTACTTTTATGCAAATTAATTATTGTATTTTAGGTACGAGATGAAATCTATGTAAGTTGTAATTATGCAATGACGATTATCATGTTCATTTGTAAAATAGAGTTTCGATTAAAAACCGATGGGTGAAGGAGGAACAAAGGGATCATCTCCATCATATAATATAGGTTTAAAAAACGATGGGTAAAAGAGGAAAGCATAAAAGAAACACCCCCTAAGAAGTCAATGAAAAGGCTACAGTAGATGGAAAGTCGAGATGCAAGTGTTTCAACTACGGCCAGAAAGAGCATTGGAAGAAAGATTGCCCACGACCCCGGATTCAGAAGTAAAGCATAAACATATAATAAATGAATAAATACAAAAATATAAGTGTCAAAGAACAAAAATAACTCGACCAAACAAAAATAAACTTCAGAAAACTAAAGTTGAATAGCAAAGAATTATTTCGGCCGTAGCCTTGAAGGTTCGGTGACCGCTTCTAACACCTACATTCCCCGTTGAGCATCTAATAAAAGGATTATGTTCAGTTGCGCTAAGAACAACACAAAATGGCAACAAAGATTACAAAAGTTCAGAGAAATGAAGAATAAGAACTTGTCTCTCAAATTACAGTGATGACTCTCAAGATCCACTAAGAAATAAAGAATAAGAACTTATCTTTCTAGATCCATGATCATCCAACGGCCAAGAGAGCAAAACATGTCAGCCATCCAGAAGCAACGCTCAACTTATAAAAGCGTGTTTCTCATTTAAACACGATTTTCCAAAAAAGCAAAATCTGGTAGCGCCAATTAATGAGAGAACCAGGGTTCGACCCCAACAATATCCACAGGTCCCAATCACTGAGAGAGTAAACAAAATTTTAAAGAAGAAATATGACATATACCTTCATCTCCAAAGCAGTAGTATCAATATAAACTGCCATTTGGAAGTTAGATGGCTCTGGGAAACTCGATGTCACTGCTTCAATTCAATAGCCACCAAAACAATTGCTTTGATCAGATTCTAGCTGTTACCGTTTCTTCACTGAAATGGGGTTGTTCAAAAAGCAAGAAAAAAAAGAAGATTGCCCCGCAGACCGGACTAAGAAGTAAAACATAAACATAAATAGGCAGAGAATCAAGCATGAATTTACTTTATGAACCAACATCAGGACTTGACTCAGACTTTGAACTTAATCTTAAAAATTAAAACAATAGCCAAAAACCAATATAATCTGTGCTAACCATTCATTAATCCAGATCTCATGATGGTTCCTTGAATCTCCTTGAGGAGCAGCTAAATTTTGCAGGCAGGCTGTTATATCCCTCAAAATGTCAATATGCTTTAATTTTCCGTGATACGACAGAGAGCCTGGATGATAGAAGAAAACATATTGAACAAGGTCAAATGGAACAAGAATGAAAAGCTCCATCTTTAATCTTATGGATGGAAATCATTGGTTTTAGTTTTACTGCAGTTCTCCAAAGAGGTTGATTTTCATGAACAATATCATTAGAACTAAGAAACTTTTCGCAGCAAGAAGAATGAACGTATTGGGGACGATTTTCGCGAATGCTTTTAGTTGCTCCAAGAGACTGAAGCTGCAAAACTACATAGGCCTCAGCATGACCTTATCGTCATCAACAATAGAAGCTTAATCAGTTTTCTTTGACGAAAGGAGAATTCTATTGAGAGAAACCAACATAGCAACTCAACACTGATTTCAACGTAAAAAAATTCACAGATTCTAGCGCGTGACACCATGTCCCTATTCCAAGGTTTGGAAATTCGATGCTAATAATCAACAGCACGTAACGGCTTTCAGAATATATGTAGTATGTATACGCAATCTTTCTCAAGAAATCCAACCTAAAAGAACTTATTTCACAATTAGTTAAAGGTCTACAGCAAACTCATATATTTTGGAGATCAAATTGTACTGTCCTGTCCTGTCTATACGATTGAATACAATATCCATTAACTAGAAGCAAGTAATGTTCATTAGCTAATTTAAACACCATCAAGTTCTGAATTAATACTAGTTAATATGAGGACTTTGGCCGATAAGTTAATCATGGCCTTTAGATATATCGAGCCCTTGGCCTCCGCTCCATTTCTAATAGTCAAGTGGTTCATAAAATAGGGGATCTGAGAAGCAAACTTGGTCCACGAAGGCATGGCCCCGGTGTAAGGTGGAACTAAAACCACGGAGAGAGTGCCGAGGATTGGCCTTCTTGACAGGGCCGGCCCCAACAAAGTCACGGGGTGGTCGGGAACAATGGCGCAACATGTAATATCCCCTTACATTTTCTGACAACAAAAGGTGCAAACAAAGATTTATCATTTGAAACATCTACGTCCCCCCTTAAGGAATTGATTCTGACAAGATGGCATGATCCTACGAGACATTAATTAAAACTGGTAGACTTTTATCTGAAGAATAATGATGCACATAATTAAACTCCCACCTCCATTTCAGATGAAAGCTTTAAATGAAGGTCAAATTTTCAAAATAATTTCTTACTTTTTCGGTGGGCAGTTGGAAGTGAAGTGATCATAACATCCTAATTTATTAGGCCCCGTTGGTACGTACTTTTTTAAAACTCATTTTTTGACAAACTCACTTTCAGCCACACATTTTGCTAATAAAAATAATTTTGCAAGTAAACTCGAAAATTTTTTCTACTTTGAACCACGCATTCTACAGAAAAATTCACTTTTTATGAAATATTTTCTCAAAATGGAGCTCAAGCATGGACTTAAGAAGTTGCATATGGCAGTGCACAACGAGCCTTTTATTTTCTGTTCATTTTTTTTCTTGGCAGATAAAAAATTTAAAGTACTTGCTGGAATGAAACCAACAACCTGGGTAGAGCAAATCATAGTATGTACTAAGGCGACCAATTACCATTATTTGTTCAGTGATCAGTTAATGTTGTTTATGCATTGGTCTGTCTGTATTGTTTCTGTCATTTCACCTAAGTCCTACACATTAAATTTTCAGCAACTGGGCAGATGAACGCTTCAATCATATCCAAACAATTGCACAGACAATATTTTGACTTCTTTTTCTCATTTAATAACTAACTGCGTAGAGTTTATGTTACCAAAAAAATAGTTGTTCAGATAACGAGTAAATATCATTTGCATAAACCGAACTTTCTCCAAAATCTCAATTAGGTCAATAAAGTTTAATTTGCCCGTGTTTGGCCACTGAAATTTAATTTAGTTTCAAATTTCATTGCTCGCTCACATTTATGATTATCCTATAATCCTCAAAACGGATAAAAAATTGTTTAGCTTGCAGCCATGCGGTGAATAACCATCCACGTTTTTGCTACGTGGCAACCTAGAAAAAGAAAATGTAAAATGAGTGTTTATATCAATGTCTTTATATTATAAAATTAAGAGGTTAAAAGGCCTGCTTTCTATAGCACTTTTCTGACGTGGTGCAGTGGTAAGTTGGCATGCCGCAACAGGATTATGCAGAAGATCTATTTTAGTATGGCTATCAATTGAGCAATTTTCATAAGTTTGGAGGCGACATGTGAGGGTGAGAAAGTGGTGAATTTTGAAACTAAATTGAAATTTAGCAACCCAATTAAAACTAATTAAATTGAAGTACAATGGCTCGATTGAGATTTCCGTGAAAGTCACTGACATAACGTATATCCCCACCTACTGCTAATTAAAGCACCAACAAATACAGTTAACCTATGACACTACGGGTCATCAATTAATCTTCATCACGGGTACTATATATCTTCATCCGTGCATGGTTCCTCTCCTGGTGAGTTCTGTTAAAACGAGGAAAATCAAAGGAAAAATAGAAAATGGCTTATGTGCACGTACTGCTATGGCTTTTCTTAATGCTTATAGTAAAAATCAGTGCCAAAGTTCCAGCTATAATTGTGTTTGGGGACTCATCTGTTGATGCTGGAAACAACAATTACATTCCGACAATTGCTCGGAGCAATTTCGAGCCATATGGTCGAGATTTTAACGGGGGCAAGCCCACCGGCCGCTTCTCCAACGGCCGAGTTCCGACTGATTTCATCTCAGAGGAACTTGGTCTTAGACCATTTGTTCCTGCTTATTTGGATCCTACGTATAAAATTTCAGATTTTGCAGTTGGTGTTACTTTTGCTTCTGCTGCAACTGGATATGACAATGCAACTTCTGATGTCCTAGTAAGTTTCGAAATCTTATTCACAGTACTGTATATGAAACATACTCGTATGATTTTAACACGAACAAATTACTTGCAGGGAGTGATACCTTTTTGGAAGGAGTTAGAATACTACAAAGACTATCAGAAGAAACTTAAAGCCTACTTAGGTGAGCAGAAGGCCAGTGAAACTATTGCTGATGCGTTATACTTGATAAGTATTGGAACGAACGACTTTCTAGAAAATTATTACACGCTTCCTAAAAGACAAATGCAGTACACCGTCGATGAATACCAAGATTTTCTAATCGGGATTGCTAGAAATTTTATCGTAAATCTTCATGGTCTGGGGGCACGTAAAATCTCTCTTGGGGGCCTTCCTCCAATGGGGTGTATGCCATTGGAAAGAGCAGAAAATATACAAAGTGGAAGTGCTTGTGTGGAGAGTTATAATGTTGTTGCCTTGAATTTCAATAACAAGTTGAGTAATTTAGTAATGACGCTAAACAAAGAACTGCCTGGGATTCAACTGGTTTTCTCCAATCCTTATAATAAGTTGCTGCAAATAATTAAGAAACCATCATTATATGGTACGTTTTCAAACCGGTTCTCTTCTTTACTCATGTCTAGTTCGGTGACTTGAATAATGAATTACTGATTTTTGCAGGATTTGATGTTTCGGAAGTGGCATGTTGTGCCACGGGGATGTTTGAGATGGGGTATGCGTGTGATCGATATAATCCGTTGACATGTACGGATGCAAACAAATACGTTTTCTGGGACGCATTTCATCCTTCGGAGAGGACAAACGCCATACTTTCCTATCATATGGTTAAGACCGTTTTACACCAATTTCATTGAAAGAGCGAGAGAGCTTGTGTATGAATGTTAGCGTGTTAGAGAAAAGTGTGCGCTTTTAACAGAGAAAGGGATATAGTATTCCCTGTTGTAATGGTTTGGTTTTCTAAAGCTGCTTTATAATTCGAATATGTAAAATATATATACATGCATACACTGCTATTATAACTGTTTTTCGATATTCTTGTTAGCACTCCCCAGAAGAGTGATAATTCATCCCCTACCAAATATACTTAAGAAGCTCATTTCCATAAACCTCCAGCAACTAAATATTTCCTTTCGAACATATGATAACTGACAACTTATGATCGAAATTGTAAAAAAAAACATCACCTACCATGTTACTGGTCATGGCCTGCACTGTTCCAACTAAAGCGAAGGAAACTTGCAGCCAAACCCCTCAACCCTGAGCTTCCAGTATGTACACACTTTCACTTCCTAGACCACCGTCCTAGATAAAAAAGAACTACCGATATTCGTTATCATTAGACACCCCAAAATCATATCTAACTCCCTAGGCTAAGATCCACAAGTAAAAGCTATAAAGGGAAAGATGAGTAGACATTATTTTTAGTGTCACCACGGAGAGGGGTGTAACACTGGGAAAAAAGGAACAAATTACACCTTTCCAGCGGAGCTTGACATTATAAGTGAAAACAAGCAGACTTGTAAGTACATATTATCGAACAAAGTTACAAGGAAGAAGAGAATTAGAAAACATAGTAGCAGCTCCAGTCACTGGCGTGAATTAAACAACTGGAAGAATACACACTACAAAATGTATTCATGCTCTAATGATATAAATTAGGATGAACACTTTACACATTATTAAATTATAGTATACTATGTTACCATTTGGGGTATACCATATGCATGTGTGTTGTTTGTTTCCTGTGCAGCAGAAGTTTCCTCATCGACGGTTGGAAAATCTGCCAAAAGAAAATGGAAATGAAAGAAATAAAGATTCATAACAATACATTAAAAAGAAGGAAATTTAGTGCATAAAATGAGGAAAAAAATGATCAGCCTCGAGCTTTCCTCCTTCGAAGCCAAATATGAATTTGCTTGGATATCATAATGTTAATCAAAACCAACTATTCTAAATATAAATGGATTAAACTTTTGTAATCTAGTCTCCTCTAATTCTATTCGTAAAAATTGGGATAATCACCTGCAAACTCTCGCGGGGATGATCTCCACTTTTTACATATAGCATTATTCTATATTATAAGATCAAAACAAAGCACAAAGGCTATTAGGCACCACTTGTTCTAGAATATTCCAGCAATTGCAGCTTTCAAACATATAAATTACTCAACATGGTCATCACGTCATGAGCCCTATGGATTATCCATTTCAATGAAAATTGATTGCATAGTTCACATTTTTGTAAATGCTTTTGACACCGAACCTCTAATCAACCTAGACACATAAAAAATTCTCGGTGTCGAGAGAGATTTGAGATCTGTAAGTAAAGGATAAGGGTAATGAGAGCCCCAACCAATCACACTCTTTCCCATCCCTATCCCGGTCAAAATTTGAATAGCAACCAAAGAATTGACAGTTATTAAACAGTTAATCTATGATGGAATCACATGATAATCTGGCATCCAGAGGATAACTTTGTCAAGCTAAAACTGTTTTTTCGGCTTGTTAATACTGGAGTTTTGTTTAAAACTCAACCCACAGAAATGAGCACAATTAGAATGAACAAATAATTATGTCTACTTAGAAATACTACCTTTGATTATGGGTGTAGTTAAATATTTGTTATTCCCTCCAAGACCTGGTAAATATATTGGTCAGCATATTTCCGGAGAGTCTCTGCAAAGCCTTCTTAGCTCCAGCCACATCCATATCGGCTAATCTCTGCAAATGACCATAAGCGCCGGCTGTCATTAGCCTCTTCCGACAATCATGGCTCGATCCAGCAGTAAGAGCAACTACCACTGCCATGGGGAACTTCTTTGAAATAACATCATTAGCAGGATCCAACATGTTCACAAGCTTCATTAAAATCTTTTCATCTCTCACAAATTCTTTCCTATTCGAGCTCACTGATAACAATGACACTAAAGCATTCGACCCAACCTCCTGCAATCCATCGGGCTTCACAGACTCCATTAGCTTCACTAATGAACCCATACAACCACCAATGGCTCTCTTATTACCATCACTTATCGATAAATTAGCAAGCAATGAAGCACAAATTTTCTGTAACATAATGCTCCCATATTTTACTAGCTCAGCTATGTGTATTATAAATGTTGTTGATCCTGATAAAGTCAGGTGGCTTGATTGGGAATCTGATAACAAATAAATTGAATGCAATACATGTTCTATTGTATCAGGGCTTGAGGATTCGTGAAGCAAATGTAGCAATCTCTGCAAGCCCTTTTCTTGTAACAAGAAGTTGTGAAAGAATTTACCAGATGAAGCGAGAATGGCAACACAATTAGCAGCTTTCTCTTGAGCTGGGGGGATCCCACAAACAAGTAATTGAACCAAAACAGGGATGGCTCCTTCTTCTGCTAATGCAATTCGAATATATTCAACTGCGCAAACATTTCTTATAGCCCCAACGGAGTATGATTGAGCTGTAACAGAACCAGATTTACATAATTCTGTTAGTACCGAAACACCTCCATAGGCAGAAATCGCCCATGCATTATCAGGATCTGCAGTGATGAACTCCACGGCCATGGCAGCCTTTTCTTTTAAGGGCATTGAGATACATTCAATGATCCTCAACAATGGACCCAAAGCCCCCTCTTCGAAAACACATTTCCTCGACATATCACTCGCCGAAGCGAGCATTGACACCGCCACAACAGCTAGTTCTCTCACAGAATCCGGATAAATAGGATCGAGCAAGTGGATCAAGCAGTTCAAATTCCCTTCTTTGGCAACAACACTCCCAGACTTTTCATCCTCGGAAAGGAGCTGAATTAATGAATCCAATGCCTTGCGCTTGAACTCAAGACCCCCGATCTGGAGCCTTGTAAAGAGGTCCTTTACGAAAAAACAGAGGTCCTCTTTTGGGCCATTGGCACTGGGGTGAGAGAGAACAATGGCATTAGACTGATGAAGGACCCCCGAGCGGAGTAGGAGATCAAGATCGCTGTTTTGCTTCGAAAGCCAACCAGAGGCCATGTCGAGGTCCGATTGCATGATGAGTTTCCCGGGAGTAAATGAAGGGTCAGAACACTGATTGCACAGGATTTCAACATGGAGGAGAGTCGAAAGGAGATCGGGAAGGAGGGTACCCAGTAAAGGGTTGTAGGCCCAGTGCGAGGAATCCGAGATTTCGGAAAGAACCCATTTTAATGTACCAAGCTTCGATCGAAGGCACTGCCATCTCGATGTAAAGGTAGTAATGGAGAGAGTAGACTGCAACAGATGACTCAGAAGTTGGGTTATCTGATATAGTATCTCGGTGGAACACGGCTGCTCCGACGGTGGCTTTCGCTGGTGATCGGTGGTGGGATGCATTTGCATATGGGTATTGTCTATTTTTATCTTATTTTATTGTAATTCTTTGTGGGTTTAATAAATATATTCCACTTCTTTTAATCTCTTTGAGGGTGGGAATAAGCACGTGGGAAGACTCAGCTGCGTCTGTGTTTGCGGTTTGCCTGGAATCGGAGAAGACAATAGGCTAGGGCATGGGTGGTGTGGCGTGGGTCGTAGGTGGGGTAGAAGTGAGAGTGAGCGCGCTAGAAACTAGTCATGGCTGTTAGCGAGTGTAGGGTTACCGCCACGAATTATTATGGGCCCGGGTTTTTTGGGTTTATTGAATCTAATGGGAAAATTACACAAATAGCATTAAATGTGAGCAAACAAATATTCGAGAGTGGAAACTATGGGCAGAGAGGAATTAGATTTAGGGCGGAACCTTTAGAGAATTTGACTTAGGCCTGGACTTTATTAGGCTCGGGCAGAATTTCATTTCTTTAAAAAATAAAGGGAAGGAAAAATTTCATAAGTAAGAGATTATTTATCACCTATTTAAAAAGTAAGAAAAAATGTTTCAAGTTTCAAAAATCGGATATTTATCAAAATATATTTATGATTTAATTAATTAATTATATATTTTATTCATTAAATATATTAAGGTCACAGTTTTATACAAGTTGGTCACAATTTCACAAATTTAATTACCTACATATTATTTTTGGTCACAAATCAAAATTTTTATATGTCACAAATTATTTTATGGTTACAATTCAAAAATTTTATAAGTCACAGTTTGTTTATTGGTCACGGATAAAAAATTTATACGTCACAAATTTATTTTTTAGTCACAGATCACACATATTATAAGTCACAATTTATGAAACAATCACAAATTAACAATTTTATAGGTCACGCATTATTTCTTGGTCACAATTCCTTTTTCTCATTAGTCACATGTTGTTTATTGATCACAGATTAAATCATTTGTGACTGCTACCAACACTTGTGACCACTACTGCTGTCAGCAGCATTGACGTCACAACTGTCGTGGGCAAAAATTGCCACCATCATCTCCCGATAGCCCCGTCATCTCAAAACACCACAACGAGCACACCTTACCACCAAAAAACGAAATAGAAAATCCCAACACTCGACAAAATCGCCAACAGACCAGATGGAGGCGCCACCACCATCAACACCAACGCGGCGCCTCCACCACAACCACGTCACACATCTCTATACACGTAGATTTGGATTTGACTATGACCGGGTTTGTAGCAGCTTCCGATCAACGCTATGCGATGTGTATAAATTCAGGCAACTCCATTCGATCGCTTCGATGCTGAGCCTCAGCGCTGGAGGTAACATAGCAGAACAACCCCGAACTTTCACATCCACCACAACCACAAATCCACACTTCCACCCCCACACAACCGTAAATTAACCACGCCGCTACGAGCAGCGACAGCACCATGCGATGACGAATCAAGTCGTCATAGTCGCCCGCTGGAGAAACGACGGGAAGGGTATGAAAGGGAGAGAGAGGATAGAGAGAGGGAATATATTTTAGGGTTGGGTGATTTTAGGGAGTGGAAATGGATTTTAATTTTATAACTTTATTATTAATATTTAAAAAATGTTATGATTATCTGGTTTTTGAATTTAAAAACTTTAAATCTTAACTTTGAATTGGGAATTTGAAACCTAGGGTTGGCTGTAATTTCCACAAAAATAAAAGGAAAAACAATTGGGCCTTGGAGACCAAAACCTCACCTTTAATACATGTGGATCCATAATCACACTATGGGTAAGGTTAGGAAGCCCAATCCTCATTTACTCTGTCTTAAATAGTTGTTGGAGTTAGATATCATCCCTTGTACAATGATTAATCAAAATTAAAGACTAATTTTATACCATCAAAAGCAATAAAATTTCATCATGTAAATTCCATTTTCCACATACAAGGTAGGAATTTCATACCTCTTTTGACCTTTGAAAACCGGAGCAGCGCCCATACTACTAGGAAAGAATGAAATGCATAGGGGACCATCCTTTTGTTGCAGCATGCTCCACAAATTTATTGATTCGCAGGGGGCCTCGGGCCCTACTTAGTTCACTGATGCAGTAAAAAAAAAA
>NC_036259.1:4057405-4124553 GCF_002742605.1 Olea europaea var. sylvestris | reverse complement strand
GCACTTCATTTTCGTTTATTCAGACAACATGGCTACCGTATATCTTGTGATATCTTTAAAAAATTCATAGACGAGACTGGAAAATTCAA
Source organism: Olea europaea var. sylvestris (assembly GCF_002742605.1). NCBI lineage: Eukaryota > Viridiplantae > Streptophyta > Magnoliopsida > Lamiales > Oleaceae > Olea > Olea europaea. The sequence continues at coordinate 4,124,464 of NC_036259.1, read as the reverse complement.
AGAGAGCATTAAGAGTGATGCAAGCGGATTGCTGAGCTTATATGAAGCTGCATATTTGAGAGTGCATGGAGAAGATATACTAGAAGACGCCCTCACTTTTACTACAGAGAACTTGAAATCAATGGCACCGAATCTAAGCTCTACCATTGGGAAACAAGTAGCTCATGCCCTTGTGCAATGCATCCATTTTGGGAACCCAAGAATCGAGGCACGAAACTTCATCTCCATCTACCAAGAAGATGAGTCCAAAAATGAAATGCTACTTAGATTTGCCAAATTAGACTATAATTCTTTGCAAATGTTGCATAAAAAGGAGCTCTATGAAGTATCAAGGTAATGTTCAATTGACAATTACATAAAATAGCTCTGTGTGTGTGTGTGTGTGTGTGTGTGTGTGTGTTTACATTAATTAATAATATACATTCCTTATATATATTGCAGGTGGTGGAAGGATTTGGACCTTGTTTCTAAGCTTCCATATGCTAGAGATAGAGTGGTAGAATGCTTTTTTTGGGCTATGGGTGTTTATCATGAACCTCAATATTCAATTGCTCGAATCATGCTCACCAAAACCATTGCAATGACATCGATAATAGATGATACATATGACGCCTATGGTACAGTTGACGAACTTGAAGTTTTTACAGAGGCCATTATGAGGTACATATTTCTTTCTTTTAAGTGTATCCACATTATTAATACAAAAGAGTTTCTTAAGGTAATCAATTGTTTCTTTGTGATCATAATTATGAGAATTTCTTTTTCAGGTGGGATATTAGTGAAGTTGATCGGCTTCCTGAGTACATTAAACCATTCTATAGTGCTCTTTTAGATCTTTATGAGCAATTTGATGAAGAACTATCAAAAGAAGGAAGATCTTATGCTGTCCATTATGCAAAAGAAGCTGTAAGTACTACATTTACGATTAATCTGCTATTACTAAGTTCATATTATTCTTGCTTATTGTTTTTTTATAGTTAATTGCCCTTCCTTATGTTACTCAAATATCTACTAATTTGCATGCAGTTGAAAGAACTTGTGAGGACATACTATGTGGAAGCCAAGTGGTTTATTGAAGGATACATGCCACCATTTTCTGAGTACATGAGCAATGCCTTAATCACATGCACTTACGTTTATCATACAACTACATCCTTGTTGGGGATCAAATCTGTCACCGAGAAAGACTTTGAATGGCTAAGCAATAAACCTAAAATGCTTGTTGCTAGCCTCATAATATGTCGACTCGTTGATGACATTGCTACATATGAGGTATGAAATGCACTCAAAGTTTGTTATAAGGACGCCACAATTCTTCAAATAAGCAACCTTATTTACTAATCTATCTTCTGCAAATTTTTCCTTAATGAAGGTTGAGAAGGAAAGGGGCCAAATTGCCACTGGCATCGAATCATACATGAAAGAGAATCAGGTAACTAAAGAAGTGGCAGTTGACAAGTTTTTTGAAATGGTTACAAATGCATGGAAGGATATTAATGAAGAGTATATGCGACCAACTTCCTCTCCAAGAGAAATTTTAATGCGCATTCTCAACCTTGAACGTATTATAGATGTCACTTATAAAGGCAACGAAGATGGATATACACAGCCACAAAAAGTTCTGAAACCCCACATCACTTCTTTGTTTATTGATCCCATTGAGGTCTAATGTTAGTAGAGATCAAGTTGGTGAAAAATTGATGTAATCGAACATGATTATTTTTCATTTTTTATCTTTGTTATTATTTATTATCCACGGAGATAAAGCAAAATGCTTCAAATAAGTTGTAAACCTTATTCATCGTTGTTTAAGAGTTATTGATTCTTTCTTATAATAATATATCTTCCTCGACCCTAGTGTACTTGCTCTACAAAATACAAGTGCTCCATCCATAAAAGATTTAGCAACATTTATTTCTTCAAGACTCTTTCATGGATCAGATATTGATTGGTAAGGTTTTTGGTTGGTAAAATATGGACTAACTTTTTTATTACCTTTGGCAACGAAAAATTTGTCCCTAGTGGTCCGTTTCAGCAATCGAACAAGAATTGGTCATTATAGACCCCGATATGAATAAACCCAACTTATTTTTTTGCACATGATTGTGGTTTTAGCGATCAATAAGTGATTGGTGAAAGTTTAAGCTTTATCAATTGGTTGGTTATAGATGCCTGGTATAGTAACCAAACTAAAAGTGATCATTGAAGACCTCGGTGCGAATAAGTCCTATTATTTTCCACGTGTGATTGGGATTTTAATAACTAATCTAAATATGTTGATGAAAGTATAAGCTTTAGCAATCATGGTTGGTCGCTGATGGTTGGTTTAGCGACAAAACAAGAAGGGGTTGTTGAAGGCCTAGACAGGAATAAACCCCTCTTTTGTTCATGTGTTTTTGTAGTTTTAACTACTAGTCTGATGAGTTCGATGAAAGTCTAAGCTTTAGAGACCATGGTTTGTCGTTGATGGTTGGTTTAGCAGCAAAACAAGTATTGGCCTCGGTGAGAATAAACCCCACTTCTTTTTCTTGTGTGATTGTAGTTTTATCGACCAATATAAAAGTGGTTGGTGAAAGTATAAGCTTTAGCGGCCAATGGTTAGTCGTTGTTGGTTGGTTTCATTTACCAAACAAGAAGTGGTCACTGAACACCTCAGAGGAATAGATTCTGCTTTTTTCGCATGTGGTTGGATTTTAAGCAATCAAACTAAAGTAGTTTGTGAAATTATAAGTTTTAGAGACTAACAGTTGGTGAAACAATCCAATTAGAAGTGGTTGCTTAAGCTCTTGACGGAATAAGCCGCGTTTTTCGCAACCAACAGAGACTGGTTGCTAAAGACCTTTTGATAATGATGATGTAGCGACCAATTGTTGGTCGTTGATCTTGTTCAACACCAAAAATGGATTGGTCGCTGACTTGGCGTGTGATTGGGGTTTCAGAAATAAAATTAACATTAATTGATTTTGCATTATGTAAATTAATAAATGCTAACGTATTATATACAATACATTTTTTATAAGATAAACTTGTTTCAACAACAATTATCAGTTGTTAATTATTTTTATTTTCAATTTGTGGTATTTTTCATTGAGTTGTAATAGGCATATACCTATGAGAAGCAATATTTGATGACCCAAAAATTTTTTGATAAGGGATATACATTGCTAGGATTGAACGATTTCTCAGCGATAAGTCACTAGTGACAACATTTTAAAGGCGAACTAACAAACTACTGTTATTTATTGAATCTCTGCCTTTAAATATATATGATAGGTTTAAAAAAATAAAAATAAAAAAGCTTATTTATTGACTAATTTAACTCACTAACGTTATTAATTAATTTCCTAGAATATTTAACAAACAATCATAACAGTGAGATTTAGGTGTGCTCCATAGGGTTTCACGCTTAGAGACAAAAATTCACAACACACGTAAACAAGATTTGTTCATAAGGGTCTCCATAGAGGTTGTGCTCTAGCTTACTTTGAAGGGTGCCTAATGCAATAGGATTTACACGGGGATGGTTTTAATTAATTTAATAGTTTTGATTAATTTTTAGTTATTCACTTAATTGTTTATTTATTAAGGATCAATTAGGTATTTCACAACACTGGAAATTTCTTACTAGATTTTAGTATTTAAACTATTATTGTAGCATTATTGTACTTTAGTTTTTTGAGAATAAAATTTTTAGAGTTTTTCAATTCTTCTAATTATTCGATAATTCTAGCGAATTAACAAATATTTGATGTCCAAATTATCTGTATTCTAGCGAATCAATGAATGTTTTGCAGTTCTAATCATATTTCGCATGATTTTGCGTTGAGAATTAAAAACCAATTCTATACCATCAAGAACAATAAAATCAAAATAAGAGAAGAATACATAAGATTTGTAGAAGTTCATCTTAATGTGAACCTACATTATCTTCTCTTCGCTATAGTAATTTATTGTAATGAAAAAAGGTTTATAAGAGAAAAATTGCAATTTCTATTTTTTCTAACCTCTCTTTTTCATGGTGATTACATAAACCCTAATGATGGTCCTTATTTATAAAAAAAGAAATATATTAGGATAAAACCGAAATAAGTAGATTCACATACAAACTCTTTATAACAATAATAATTAGGCTCCATAGCTTAAAATTCTATTTCATCAATTTTACTAATAGAGCTCAGTTACATCCTGAAGTTCGTGATGTAGCGAAGAGTTTAATTATACAACACGATGAGTTGTAGATCAACAAATTTTCTTGTTAACTTAATTGGTATTCAAAATAATTATATCAATCGATGTAAATATTGACACATCACATGGAATTGCCACTAAAAGGGTGCAAAGGTGCAGTGGTCGTATAATCAACGACAAAGAAGGTTTTTTGCCCATAAATATAATCTTTTTGTCTTCTTCAAATCCCAATAGGTTAGTGTATGCCAATTTAAACAAGAATTATGATAGCTTGTTGATTTTTGAAACAAAGGCGAAGATTTGCCGACGGAATTTAAAGAGGAATATGTCGACGCATTCAACATGGAAAAAGGATACAAAATGGAACGAGATGAGAAAACCCAAATTAAATCAGCTAGGCTCAAAAATGGGCAAAAGCTACAGCAGAGCTATCACTGCATCTGGTGGTCCTACAACGACCAAAAAAAAATGTAGTTGTTAGCATAATTTGTGTGATTGTAGCATAATTAATGGGATTGCTTAATTATGGGGATTACAGATAGCCTAATTATAGGAATTATTGTATCTATCTCATTTTATCGCATATGCTCTCTTGTATAGATATAGCGTACACCTTGTATTATAAACACAGCTCAGAAATATAATTCTCTAGTTTTCATACTACTTATCTTTTTTCCTAACATGGTATTAGAGCTTAGGTGCGTCTGAAATATCTTCTGGCTTGTCCTTTCTGTAACTTTCCCTTTACTCCAGTCTTCTAGCTCTATGATGCAGAAAACAAAAATTTCTCCTTCAGTTGTTACTAATATCTCCAAACCTATTACCACCACTCTGAGTGGTTTCAACTACAATTTATGGGTTCAAGGAATGAAAAGTTTTCTTATCGGGCGCAAACTTTATTGTCTCTGGAGATCTCATCAAACCCACTCATGGGAAAGATGAGACTAATTAAAAATATGAAGGTCGTCTTGAAGAATGGACAGCAAGAATCATCAAATCATTACCTGGTTCCGAAATATTTTTGTCCCTTCTATTCATATTCAATTTACAACTTATGATACTGCAAAAGAGATATGTGATTTCCTAGCTAACAGGTATAAAACCACTGGCCTTGCTCACTATTATCAATTGTGGAAAACTCTGCATAATTTGAAACAAGATGCTGGGTAGTCTGTGAATGATTTCTTGGCTTAAGTACAACCTATTTGGAACGAACTATCTCAAGCCAAAATCATTGAGGATCACCTTCATCTCATCCAAGTTCTTATGGCTCTTCGCCCTGAGTATGAAGCTGTTAGGGCATCTTTGTTGCATCGTAATCCTCTACCCAAGCTGGATTCTGCTATCCAAAAGATTATCTTTGAGCAAACTCGCCTTGGCCTGGACAAGTCTCTCCAATCTGAAATTGCTCTTGCTACTACTCATTCTAGACCTTCCTACCGCAAATCGGAGACAAAGTTTTGTAAACATTGTCGTCAAAATGGCCACTTGCTCTCTGATTGTCCAACTATTGAGTGTTGATACTGCCATGAAATAGGTCATATAATTGAACCCAAGCTGGATTCTGCTATCCAAAAGATTATCTTTGAGCAAACTCGCCTTGGCCTGGACAAGTCTCTCCAATCTGAAATTGCTCTTGCTACTACTCATTCTAGACCTTCCTACCGCAAATCGGAGACAAAGTTTTGTAAACATTGTCGTCAAAATGGCCACTTGCTCTCTGATTGTCCAACTATTGAGTGTTGATACTGCCATGAAATAGGTCATATAATTGAGAATTGTCCTATTAGACCACCAAGACCTAAAGGAGTAATTTCCAAGTCTAAACATGTCTCTAAGCTCGAATCGTTTGCTATTTTTGCTGCTACTGCTTCTGACAACTCTATTTCTATCACTGTGAGTGATCTGGAGGCCCTACTCAAACAAGTGATTTCTTCCAATTCTTCCTCTGCCATGTCTGTAACTTCAGGTAAATCTTCTTGGCTTTTTTATTCCGCTTGTTGTAATCACATGACCTCTACTCTCTCTATTGTATTCCCCAACACACCAATATCCTATCTTCCTCCTATTCACACTGCAAATGGTGAAAAGATGAACATCTCTCATGTTGGACGTGCATCGAACTCATAGCTTAGCCTTCCTAATATCTACTGTGTTCCTAACTTGTCCTTAAACCTTATCTCTGTTTGTCAATTATGCGATCTCGGTCTTACTGTTATTTTTTGCCCCTCTAGTTGTCAAGTACAAGAACTGCAAACGGGTCAGATTCTTGAGACGAGTCGTAAAGTGGGAAGATTATTTGAGCTCATCTCTCTTCGAGTTCCGCTACAAAATGTGTCAACTGCTACAACTTCTAGTTCTTCATTGTATCAGTGTCATCTCCGTCTTGGTCATGCTTCAGCTAGTAAAATTCGACCTTTAATTTCTCGTGGGTTTTTAGGATCTACAAAATTTGAATCTTTTAATTTTCTGGAATGTCAACTTGCAAAACAACCTATTTTACCTTTTAATAATAGTACATCAATTTCTGATGTTCCTTTTGACATTCTCCATTCCGATGTTTGGGGACCTTCCCCATTCCATTTATGAATGGTTACCGATATTTTTTTTCTTTATCGATGATTATTCTCGTTTTACGTGGATTTATTTTCTGAAGCAAAGATCTGAATTGCCTCAAAACTATATTAAATTTGCTAATATGATCAAAACTCAGTTCTCTCACACCATTAAAACTTTTCGAACTGACAATGCTATGGAATATCAAGACGCCCCTCTCCTTCAGTTTCTTTGTCAACAAGGAACTGTGGTTCAACATTCTTGTCCACACACTTCACAACAAAATGATGGTAGAGTTGAACGAAAGTATCGTCATATTCTTGACTCTGTTCGTGCTCTTCTCATCTCTTCCGCTTACCCTGAAAAGTTTTGAGGCGAAGCTGCATTAACTAGTGTATACACTATAAATTGCACCCCAACAACAATTCTTAAAAATCTATCTCATTTTAAATGATTATTTGATAAGACCCCTGTTTATTCTATTCTGAAATCTTTTAGCTGTGCTTGTTTTGTTTTGCTACAACCTCATGAGCATAACAAATTAAAACCTCGTGCTCGTCTATGCTGGTTCTTGGGTTATGGGATAGAACATAAAGGTTAGCGTTGTTGGGATTCTATTTCTAATAGGTTGCATGTCTCTAGACATGTCACCTTCTGAGAACAAACATTGTTTTCCTTGTTATTCAAATTTCACTCTAACTTTACTATTCTCTCTCAATCTTTTTCCTAGTAATGACATAGTTATTTCCAGAGAGCTTAATTCTAATCCTACTCCTGCGACTGCTTCTACTGAGACTGGTCTGATTGCTGAGATTGTACTTGATGTCCCTCCTCATTGTTCTACTCGGGTAAGAGATACCCCTCATCTTTTTCATGATTATCATTGTTTTTCTACTATTATAACCTTGCATGAGCCTCGTTCTTTTCATGAAGTTAGTAGTGATCCTCTTTGGCAGCAAGCCATGAATGAAGAACTTCAAGCTTTAGAGAAAACTCGTACTTGGGATTTGGTTGATCTTTCTTATGGCAAAACTCCTATCGGATGTAAATGGGTTTATAAAATAAAAACTCGTTCAGATAGATCTGTTGAGCATTACAAAGCGCGTTTAGTGACCAAAGCTTATAGTCAAGAATATGGTATTGATTATGAAGAAACATTTGCTTCAGTTGCTCGAATTACCTCTGTTCGCAGTCTATTGGCCATTGCTGTTGTAAAATGTTGGAAGCTCCTTCAGATGGATGTCAAAAATACCTTTCTAAATGATGATCTCCAAGAAGAAGTTTATATGCATCCTCCACCTGGATTTCCTCATCCTCTTAATAAAGTCTGTAAACTTTAACGTGCCTTGTATGGGTTAAAACAAGCACCACGAGCATAGTTTGCCAAATTCAGTTCCACTATTACTCAGTTTGGTTTTATTTCTAGTCCACATGATTTTGCTTTATTTATTCACCATACTGATAATGGCATTGTTCTCCTGCTTCTTTATGCTAGTGATATGATAATAACTGGTGATGATGCAACCTGTATTTCACAGTTACACCAATAACTAAATCAACAATTTGAGATGAAGGATCTTGGTCGTCTAAGTTATTTCTTGGGTCTTGAAGTTTCATCCAACTCAGATGGCTACTATCTTTCTTAGGCAAAGTATGCTTCTTTGCTTTCTCGAGTTGGGATTACAGACAATAAGACCGTTTCGACTCCTTTGGAACCAAATGTCAAGCTTATTCCTATGGATGGTTCTCCTCTTGATAATCCTACTCTCTATCGCCGACTTGTTGGACACTTGATCTATTTAACTGTGACACGACCTGATATTGCCGATGTAGTTCACTTGGTCAGTCGGTGTAAGGATGCTCCTTGCACATCTCACTTCTCTACTGTTGTTCGAATACTTCGGTATGTGATGGGGACTCTCTTTCATGGACTTTATTTTTCATCTCACTCTTCTCTAGTACTATCTGAGTATTCTGATGCAGATTAGCTGGTGATCCTACAGATCGTCGTTCCACCACTGGTTACTGTTTATTTTTGGGCAAGTCACTTATTTCTTGGCGCAACAAAAAGCAAACTGTCAAGGATCGTTCTAGTACAGAGTCACAATATCATGCCCTTGCAGATGCTACTACGGAGTTACTTTGGCTTTGTCATTTATTAGAAGATATGGGTCTCTCTCACTCATCTTCTATTGCTCTTCATTGTGACAATTGAAGAGCTATTCGAATTGCTCAAATTAATGTGTTTCATGAGCGCACTAAACACGTTGAAATTAATTGTCATTTTATTCGCCATCATGTTACTCTTGGTACTCTCCATTTATAATCTGTATCTTCTTCTGAGCAGACTGCTGATATCTTTACTAAAACTCACGTGCTTGGGCATTTTCACGGCTTAGTATGCAAGCTCAAAATGACATCTACAATTCCATCTTGAGTTTGATGGGAGGTGTTAGCATAATTTGTGTGATTGTAGCATAACTAATGGGATTGCTAAATTATGGGAATTACAGATTGCTTAATTATAGGAATTATTTTATCTTTCTCATTTTATAGCATAGGCTCTCTTGTATAAATAGGGCGTACAACTTGTATTATAAATACAACTCAGAAATATAATTATCCAGTTTTCATACTTCTTCTCTGTTTTCTAACAGTAGTAACAAGGTTTCAAATAGTAATATAGTTTGGCTATGAAAGAACTTCTTATGCAAAAGGACTTCAGGCGAAATTAGGATCTGGACTTACTTTGCAATTAGGACATTTCCTCATATGATTTATGTAAACATGTACAAAAGTTGAGGAGTTGATACATAAATATGAACTCAAAATCCAAACAAGACCAAACATCTCTTTTTATACCAAAAAACTACGAGACATGTATGTGAAGGCGACTTACAACTCTAGGAGTAGCCATTTCTATCATGTGTTGGGGTATTTGAATTTTGATGCATCCAAAAGATAGCACTATATAGTTAAGAACATATAGAATTTATGCATGTTTGTATTGAGACTTAGTCTATGATGTTTTTGTGTATTCAATTCTATTGAAAGAAAGCGATAATCTCTTAAGAGTTAGCCCCGGGTTTGGCCCCCTATTTTTCCAAATTAAAATGGGTCGAATAATATTTTTGAAGAATGAGTGATTGGAAAAGAAGGAAAAATTTTCGATTTTACATGTAATATTATTTTATGGAAGATTATGTGATCGAAAATAGAAGAGAGAAAAATGAAATTTAATTTAATGGGGTTCAAACGGGGGGCTCTCTTGTATAAATAGGGCGTACAACTTGTATTATAAATACAACTCAGAAATATAATTATCCAGTTTTCATACTTCTTCTCTGTTTTCTAACAGTAGTAACAAGGTTTCAAATAGTAATATAGTTTGGCTATGAAAGAACTTCTTATGCAAAAGGACTTCAGGCGAAATTAGGATCTGGACTTACTTTGCAATTAGGACATTTCCTCATATGATTTATGTAAACATGTACAAAAGTTGAGGAGTTGATACATAAATATGAACTCAAAATCCAAACAAGACCAAACATCTCTTTTTATACCAAAAAACTACGAGACATGTATGTGAAGGCGACTTACAACTCTAGGAGTAGCCATTTCTATCATGTGTTGGGGTATTTGAATTTTGATGCATCCAAAAGATAGCACTATATAGTTAAGAACATATAGAATTTATGCATGTTTGTATTGAGACTTAGTCTATGATGTTTTTGTGTATTCAATTCTATTGAAAGAAAGCGATAATCTCTTAAGAGTTAGCCCCGGGTTTGGCCCCCTATTTTTCCAAATTAAAATGGGTCGAATAATATTTTTGAAGAATGAGTGATTGGAAAAGAAGGAAAAATTTTCGATTTTACATGTAATATTATTTTATGGAAGATTATGTGATCGAAAATAGAAGAGAGAAAAATGAAATTTAATTTAATGGGGGTCAAACGGGGGCTTAAGACGTGTTTTCATTTGTATATTTTGACAGGATTATTATCGTACTAGAAAATTAGTATCTTCATTTTTTGCCCTTTTTTTTAGCCCCTTTTGGGTTAAAAAAAAAAAAAGGTGTTTTTGAATAGTGATTTCTTCAAAGATGTGTTATTAAAAAGTAAGTAAAAGTTTTCGATTTATGCGTAAAATTTTTTTATTGGAGAATATATAGTTAAAAATATGTTTTAAGGAAATGAATTTTTGGAAAAAAAATAAAGAAAAAAGAAAAAAAGGGGGCTCAAACAAGGGTTTAGTAAACTTATGCTATTGCTTATGTTTGGAAAAGTCAATTCGAACCTAACAAACCCTCATTCTAAGTTGTTGATACACATTGGGCCTGTTCGATAATAATTATGAGAATCAATTTCTTTTTTATCGTTAAAGAAAAATGAGTCCCATCTATGAATAAGGAAGCCAAAAATGACTACTGACTTAGAGAAGTAATAATAAAAAAATTAATTTTTTGGGTAAAAAATCGGAAACGAATGGAGGCATTAATATCCCATCTAGTCACGATTATCCCAAGATTTTTAGCAATATTTGGAACCTCATGTAATGCAGCTGATTGACCCCAGCTCAGCCGCACTAGTTGAATGCTTCCTTATCCAATAATTTTTGTAAAATGGGAAATGACCACTAAACCCTTTATTGTTTGCGTTCAAAAGAGCATTTTTGGGATTACACTATGCCTCTTGTGCTGATCTTTGCTTAACAATTTATCATATGAAAACACTATGCAATCCAGGTGTTAAAGTTTGCATTTCATGATTCTTTTTCAAGCAATTTAAAACTTTTTGGCAATGAGAGCTTAAAGGGTACCAAGTATATAATCAAATAAACTGTAAACTAATAGCATTCAAACAAATTATACTATACTTATAAATCTGAAAGTAATACATTATCGCACTAACACATGACATCAGGCTCTAAACAATGCATTCACTTTCATTTGAAAGATTGATAAAATCACGCCGAAATCACTTAATGGTGACCTAAATAACACTTTTTATTGCACATGTTTCTCATATTGAATGTGTAAACCTCAAACTGTTCACCCCCAACAACTAGTCAACCAATAGCCTCATTTGGACTAAACAATGACCATTGTCCATTGAATTGGACACTACGGATAAATAAATTAGGCACCCAAAGTGCATAAAATAGATCTCTGACATGGTGTTCTTCCTGGAAAATGATGTAAGAAATGAGAACTGATGTTGTGAAGGTAATTTAATTGCAACGTACTAAAATGAACTCCCAATAATTTTTGGGATGTTATAGAGGAAAAAAAGCTGTAGTAATCACATAATTATAGAATCATATAAAAAAAATACAACTCACATCTTAAATAGTTGTTGGAGTTAGACATCATCCCTTGTACAAGGATTAATCTCCTGGAGTATGAAGTACTCAATACTTCTTATTGAAAATTAAAGACTAATTTTATACCATCCAAAGCAAAAAAAATTCACCGTGTGAATTCCATTTTTCACATACGGGGTAGGAATTTCATACCTCTTTTGACCTTTGAAATCCAGAGCAACGCCCATACTACTAGGAAAGAATGAAATGCATAGGGGACCATCCTTTTGTTGTGGCATGCTCCTCATATTTACGGATTCGCGGGGGGCCTCGGGCCATACTTAGTTGACTGATGCAGTTAAAAAAATGTTATAAAAAAACATGCAAGATTTGTAGAGGTTCATGTCAATTTGAGATTACGTCATCGTTCGTCATGGTAAAAAATCGCACACCTTTTTTCTCTAATTTCTTTCTTTTTTATGATGATTAAATCAATTCTAATGATGACTCTCTATTAATAAGAGAAATTAGGATAAAATCAAAATTACAAGTGTGAAAATTTTAAATTATTCGTAATAAAAATTTGGCCCGTGCGGCAATAAATAGGCTCCACAACCTCTTCTACCTCAACTAACACAAACCAGCCCTCCCTCGACCACAGTCTTGTCATCGCCGCCACTAACTCAGCATTATCCATTTTTTAACCTCCACATTGAATCAACAAACCAAAAAAATTATGTATAAAAGTATACTGGTTTACCCCATTTGTGTTTTAACGTGTTATAGGACGACAAATATTTTGACAATTTATTATCAGATTGAGAGAATAGCCTTTTTTTTTTTTTTTAATTATTTTACATGAAGTCACATGTTTGTAACAAATCTTGAATTAAATAGCTCAATTTTAGCTAATGAAGTTTAATAACACGATTAATATTTGGACAAATGCTGATATAGCATCCTACTTAACAAAAAATTCTTATGATTGGGACCTAGCAACCAAAATGTGAAATTAATATGAAGTGACATGAAAAATATGAAAAAGGAAAGAATACAAAAAGAAAAAGAATGCAAATGCAGACAACAAAGACAAAATGAGTATGTCTTTGTTGATGACTAAAATGTATTCTTATAAGACTTTTCTTTCTTGATTTTTAAAATACATTTCCGCAAATTTACTGCAAGGAAAAAATATAATAAGTACTTTTGCCAGTTCTCTCTCTTTTTTATTTTTATGATGAATTTCATGGAAATTAGCACAAAGTCATGTTAATTTAGTCTAATATGGCAGTCAGTCAAACATTCGAGTTACACTTCACTTGACTTATTTTCTTTCTATTTTTCCATTCAAAATATCTTAAAAATTATCGAGTAAAAAAGCATGTAGTCGAAAGTGCTTAAGGGAACATTTATCTTTTGTTTAAGAGTTAATAATCCTGTATTAAACTATCTGTTCCACGTTCTTAGTGTTTTTGAATTGAAGTTTTAAAATAGTTGTAATTTATGCTTCAAAAAATTCAAATGTCTAAGTAGGGTTCATAATTCATTCATGATTCAAACAAATTGTTCCTGTCAATACGGTGAAGTATAATTTATTTGAAGGTTGTGATGTCAAACTAAGTTATCTACGATGTTGTCCAATTTATTCCAAATGCATGCATTTCTAGCTAGAAGTCACTATTTCGACAGCTAAATAAGTGATCACCCAATTATAAGGTAGACGATAATATAATCCCTCAAAAAAAGAAAAAAAAATTATTCAATAGTATAATTAAACTTCTATAAATTAATAGTTTTGAGATCAAGGATTAATTTATTGAAAATTAAATAATTGAGAGCGTCATGGCTAATGATCAAAATGGTGAAGTTAAAGATGATAGTTCTATTATGGAACCACCCATTTAATGAAAAGAATATCTTGAAACGACGATGATATTGTAAAACATTTTGGTGCAATATGATAAAACCACAATAAAACTTCTTACAACATTAAGAAAAGTTAGAGATGAGATCGAATTTCACATAAATTCAAGGAAAAATAAATGACTATTGGGTCGTACTTTAGGAATGGCCCATAGTCTAATCATCAACATTATGAATAAGGGAATTAATATTTTATTTCACATGTTAGATATACATGATTTTTTTTCCCAATGTAATATATTATAACAGCTCCTAATTATCTAACATGTTACCTTCAAATTGGGACTTACAAATAATATTATTCGAATGGTGATTTAGGAGGTGTGATTAAAAAGTAGGAAAAAATTTTGGATTTACATGTAGAATATTTTATTGTGTGAATATGCGATTGTAAATAAGTATGTAGAAAAAAGAGTTCAAAAATAATAAATTCCAAACAAGGCATAGGTGACGGGTGGTAGATGCTTTCCTTGATTGATGATAGACATTTTAAATTCTTTCCTATGAAACTGGTAAAAGGGCGAAATAAAAAATTCTGATGCAATAGTCGTCAAAAGTGACCACTTGCCAGAATAAGAAATATTTGCCAAGCCTGCCAGACCCCATTCAGCTCTAATATAAATAGAGGTACTTCTTCAGTTCTTCTGCATCTAATCAGCATAATCAACTTGAGCTATATTAGCCTATACTTTCAGCATAAATTGTTTTTGTGCTAATACCAGAATTATTTCTTTTTCTTTTTCCATCTTCTTGTCTATTTTCCAGTAGTGAATCAGAATGGCCCCAGCTCTTGTTGAAAATGTTACCAACTGCATAAAGGAGATTGTTCGCCCGGTCGCGAACTTCTCTCCTAGCTTATGGGGCGAACAGTTTATCAATTTTTCTTTTCATACCGAGGTACTTCGATCCCCTTATTTTTTATGTATTCTATTTCTTATGTTTTGTCCCGTGCAATATTATTAAATGATCTATTTATGAAAACTCAAACTATTCTTATTATCTTAACTCTGCCACTTGATTTATATAATGACAAGTCGCTACAGCTTCTGTGAACATTAGAGTAAATTTTGGAATACAAATTTTAGAAAAAATTGACAAAGGCTGCTAAGTTCTTTCATGATCTGGTTTTTGGTTCAGAAAGAATATATCCCATTTTTAAAGATTTATGTTCTAATCTGAGATGGAATATTGGAGTGTACTTTCTTACAGTGATATGGTACCATTTCTTATACACTATCATTATGCACATTAAAGAAATGGGAACTACCTTGGCTTACAATAAGTTGCTCTTGTGGAATCTTACAGCTTGCAGAAAAATATGCCAACGAGATTGAAGGGTTTAAGAATGAAGTGAGAAGCATGCTGACAGCCCCCGGAAAAGACAAGGTGGAGACCATGAATTTGATCGACACAATTGAGCGCTTGGGTGTTTCATATCATTTTGAAAACGAGATTGAAGAACTATTAGAACGTTTCTTTAATCTCAACTCAAATTATGCAGATGAAGCCTATGATTTGTACACTGTCGCACTTCATTTTCGTTTATTCAGACAACATGGCTACCGTATATCTTGTGATATCTTTAAAAAATTCATAGACGAGACTGGAAAATTCAAAGAGAGCATTAAGAGTGATGCAAGCGGATTGCTGAGCTTATATGAAGCTGCATATTTGAGAGTGCATGGAGAAGATATACTAGAAGACGCCCTCTCTTTTACCACAGAGAACTTGAAATCAATGGCACCGAATCTAAGCTCTACCATTGGGAAACAAGTAGCTCATGCCCTTGTGCAATGCATCCATTTTGGGAACCCAAGAATCGAGGCACGAAACTTCATCTCCATCTACCAAGAAGATGAGTCCAAAAATGAAATGCTACTTAGATTTGCCAAATTAGACTATAATTCTTTGCAAATGTTGCATAAAAAGGAGCTCTATGAAGTATCAAGGTAATGTTCAATTGACAATTACATAAAATAGCTCTGTGTGTGTGTGTGTGTGTGTGTGTGTGTGTGTGTGTGTTTACATTAATTAATAATATACATTCCTTATATATATTGCAGGTGGTGGAAGGATTTGGACCTTGTTTCAAAGCTTCCATATGCTAGAGATAGAGTGGTAGAATTCTTTTTTTGGGCTATGGGTGTTTATCATGAACCTCAATATTCAATTGCTCAAATCATGCTCACCAAAACCATTGCAATGACATCGATAATAGATGATACATATGACGCCTATGGTACAGTTGACGAACTTGAAGTTTTTACAGAGGCCATTATGAGGTACATATTTCTTTCTTTTAAGTGTATCCACATTATTAATACAAAATAGTTTCTTAAGGTAATCAATTGTTTCTTCGTGATCATAATTATGAGAATTTCTTTTTTAGGTGGGATATTAGTGAAGTTGATCGACTTCCTGAGTACATTAAACCATTCTATAGTGCTCTTTTAGATCTTTATGAGAAATTTGATGAAGAACTATCAAAAGAAGGAAGATCTTATGCGGTCCATTATGCAAAAGAAGCTGTAAGTACTACATTTACGATTAATCTGCTATTACTAAGTTCATATTATTCTTGCTTGTTGTTTTTTATAGTTAATTGCCCTTCCTTATGTTACTCAAATATCTACTAATTTGTATGCAGTTGAAAGAACTTGTGAGGACATACTATGTGGAAGCCAAGTGGTTTATTGAAGGATACATGCCACCATTTTCTGAGTACATGAGCAATGCCTTAATCACATGCACTTACGTTTATCATACAACTACATCCTTGTTGGGGATCAAATCTGTCACCGAGAAAGACTTTGAATGGCTAAGCAATAAACCTAAAATGCTTGTTGCTAGCCTCATAATATGTCGACTCGTTGATGACATTGCTACATATGAGGTATGAAATGCACTCAAAGTTTGTTATAAGGATGCTACAATTCTTCAAATAAGCAACCTTATTTACTTATCTAAGTATTTTCTACAAATTTTGCCTTATTGAAGGTTGAAAAGGAAAGGGGCCAAATTGCCACCGGCATCGAATCATACATGAAAGAGAACCAGGTGACTAAAGAAGTGGCAGTTGATAAGTTTTTTGAAATGGTTACAAATGCGTGGAAGGATATTAATGACGAGTATATGCGACCAACTTCCTCACCAAGAGAAATTTTAATGCGCATTCTCAATCTTGAACGTATTATAGATGTCACTTATAAAGGCAACGAAGATGGATATACACAGCCACAAAAAGTTCTGAAACCCCACATCATTTCTTTGTTTATTGATCCCGTTGAGGTCTAATGTTAATAGGGATCAAGTTGGTGAAAAACTTTGTTGTAATCAAACATGGTTATTTTTTATTTTTTTATCTTTGTTATTACTTATTATCCACGGAGATAAAGCAAAAAGCTTGAAATAAGTTGTACACCTTATTCATTGTTGTTTAAGAGTCATTGATTCTTTCTTATAATAATATATCTTCCTAGACCCTAGCGTTCTTGCTCTACAAAATATACGTGCTCCATCGATAAAAGATTTAGCGACCAAAACATTTATTGCTTCTAGACACTTTCATAGATCAGATATTGATTGGTAAGGTTTTTGGTTGGTTAAATATGGACTAATTTTTTTTTTTGTAACCTTTGGCAACTAAAAATTTGTCCCTTGTGGTCCGTTTCCACAATCAAACAAGAATTGGTCATTATAGACCTCGATATGAATAAACCCCACTTATTTTTTTCGCACAGGATTGTGGTTTTAGTGATCAATAAGTGATTGGTGAAAGTTTAAGCTTTAGCAATTGGTTAGTTATAGATTCTTGACATAGCAACCAAACAAAAAGTGATCATTGAAGACCTCGGCACGAATAAGATCTATTATTTTTCACGTATTATTGGGATTTTAACAACTAATCTAAATATGTTGATGAAAGTATAAGCTTTAGCAACCACGGTTGGTCGCTGATGGTTGGTTCAACGACAAAACAAGAAGTGGTCGTTGAAGGCCTCGATGGGAATAAACCCCTCTTTTGTTCACGTGTTTTTGTAGTTTTAGCTACCAATCTAAATGAGGTCGGTGAAAATCTAAGCTTTAGAGACCATGATTTGTCGCTGATGGTTGGTTCAACGACTAAACAAGAAGTGGCCTCAGCGTTAATAAACCCCACTTCTCTCGCACGTGTGATTGTAGTTTTAGTGGCCAATTATATAAAAGTGGTTGGTGAAAGTATAAGCTTTAGCGACCAATGGTTGGTCGTTGTTGTTTGGTTTCATTTACCAAACAAGAAGTGGTCGTTGAACCCCTTGGAGGAATAAATTCTGTTTTTTTCGCGTGTGGTTGGATTTTAAGCGATCAAACTGAAAGTAGTTTGTGAAATTATAAGTTTTAGAGACTAATGGTTGGTGAAACAATCCAATTAGAAGTGGTCGCATAAGCTCTTGACAGAATAAGCTCCATTTTTTTGCAACCAATAGAGGCTGGTCGCTAAAGACTTTTTGAGAATAATGATGTAGCGACCAATTGTTGGTCACTGATCTTGTTCAACACCAAAAATGGATTGGTCGCTGACTTGGTATGAGATTGGGGTTTCGACAATCAAATTGACACAAGTCAATAAAAATAGATGATTTGACAACCAATGGTTGGTCGCCTATTGGTCGTCAAATCATCTCACATAGATATTATTTCGCCATAAACTTGTTTCACCAACAGTTATTAGTCAATTATTTTTATATTTATTTTGTGGTTTTTTCCATTGGTTGTAGGAGGCATATACCTATGAAAGCAATATTTGATGGCCCAAAAAAATATTGATAAGGTATTTATTAGTCACATAACAAAATAAAATGAGTTTCAAATATAGATTGGGATGTACATTGCAAGGATTGAACGATTTCTTAGTGATAAGTCACTAGCGACAAAATTTTAAAGGCCAACTAACACTGTTATATATATGTGTGTATTTTTATGTAAAAATGTTTTTAGAATAGTAAATTGATGTGAAATATGTGGTTGAAAAATAAGAAACAGTTTTTAATTTACGTATAATATTATTTTAATAAAGAATGTATGGTTGAAAAGAAGAGAGAGAGAAATGCATTTTGAAAAAAATGGCTACCAAACGGAGGCTATATATATAAGTTTGAAGGGTACCTAATGCAATAGGATTTACACGGGAATGGTTTTAATTAATTTAATAGTTTTGATTAATTTTTATTTATCCAGTTAATTGTTTATTTATTAAGGATCAATTAGATATTTCACAACATTGGAAATTTCTGACTAGATTTTAGTATTTAAACTCTCATTGTAGCGTTATTGTATTTTAGTTATTCAAGAATAAAATTTTGAGAGTTTCTTAATTCTTCTAATTATTCGATAATTCTAGCGAATTAACAAAATTATATGTATTCTAGCGAATCAATGAATGTTTTGCAATTCTAATCATATTTCATAGGAATTTACGTTGAGAATTAAAAACCATAATTCTATACCATCAAGAACAATAAAATCACAATAAGGGACAAAAATACACAGAAGAATACACAAGGTTTATAGATGTCCATCTTAATGTGAAACTACGTCATCTTCTCATCGCTATAGTAATTTATTTTAATGAAAAAAGGTTTACAAGAGAAAAATTACAATTACAATTTCTATTTTCTCTTGCCTCTCTTTTTTATGGTGATTACGTAAACCTTAATGATGGCCCTTATTTAGAGAGAGAGAGAGAGAGAGAGAGAGAAAGAGAGAGAGAGAGAGAGAGAGAGAGAGAGAGAGAGATAAGTCGACTCACATACAAACTCTTTATAGCGATAATAATTAGACCTCAAAACTTAAAATTCTATTTCATCAATTTTACTAATAGAGCTCAGTTACATCCTGACGTTCGTGATATAGTGATAAGTTTAATTATACAACACGATGAGTTAGTACAACTACACCGCCAAGTCTTCATATTAACTTAATTGGTATCTAAAATAATTATATCAGTCGATGTAAATATTGACGCATCACATCGAATCGCCACTAAGAGGGTGTGTAGTTTTTTTGCTGATAACTATAATCTTTTTGTCTTCTTCGAATCCCAATATGTTAGTGAATGCCGATTTAAACAAGAATTATGATAGCCTGTTGATTTTTGACGCAAAGGCGAAGATTTGCCAACGGAATTTAAATTCCTATATGTCGACGCATTCAACGTGGAAAAAGGATACAAAATGGAACGAGATGATAAACCCAAATTAAATCATCCAGGCTCAAAAATTGGAAAAAGCTACAGCAGAGCGGTCACTGCATCTGGTGGTGCTACAACGACCGAAAAACTGTAGTAACCAGGTTTCAAATAGTAATATGGCTAGGCTATGAAAGAACTTCTAAGGCGAAATTAGGATCTGGACTCACTTTGCAATTAGGACACGTCCTCCCTCATATGATTTATGTAAACTTGTACAAAAGTTGAGGAGTCGATACATAAGTATGAACTCAAAATCCAAACAAGACCAAACATCTCTTTTTATACCAAAAAACGACGAGACATCTATGTGAAGGCGACATATGCCTCTTGGACTAGGAGTAGCCATTTCTTTCATGTGTTGGGGTATTTGAATTTTGATGCATCTAAAAGATGGCACTACATAGTTAAGAACATATAGAATTTATGCATGTTCTTACTGAAACTTAGTCTATGATGTTTTTGTGTATTCAATTATATTGAAAGAAATAATCTCTTTGGAATAATATTTTTTTGAAGAATGAGTGATTGAAAAAGAATGTGTTTTTGAATAGTGATTTTTTGAAAAATGTGTTATTAAAAGGAAAGTAAAAGTTTCCGAATTATGCATAAAATTATTTTATTGAAGAATATATAGTTAAAAATAAGTTTTAAATAAATGATTTTTTGAAAAAAAAAGAAAAAAGAAAAAAAGAAAAAAAGGGGCTCAAACAAAGGTTTAATAAACTTGTGCTATTTGCTTGTATTAGGAAAAATCAGTTAGAACCTAATAAACCCTCATTCTAGGTTGCTAATACACATTGGGCATGTTCGGTGATGATTATAAGAATCAATATTTTTTTATCATTAGAGAGAAATGGGTCCCACTTATGAATAAAGAAGTCAAAAATAACAACTGACTTAGAAAAATAACGATAAAAAAATTAATTTTTTGGGTGAAAAATCGGAACTAAATGGACGCATTAATATCCCCCTGTCTAGTCACGATTATCCCAAGATTTTTAGCAATATTTCGAACATACAAAAGTAATTTAGCGAGACAATTAATTTCCGGTTGAAAGTTAAGTGAATCGTGAAATATTTCTCGGAATCAAATTGTTTACCAACCATAACCATTAGTCTACTTGTGCGTATTAATTATTAATTCTATCGTACAGTTTTTGTTTTCTAAACGTAAACAATTCAAAAAGCTCATTTGTAGTCTGTAAAATATATATTATATAGTTTTCAAGATCAAAATAGACCAGCTGCGGTCTATGCAAATACATTGACTTTCAAATATTTTATTGGTTAAAAAGGCAATTTTTTTGTAGAGTAAAGTGACCGTTGAACGTTTGTTTTGGCTTATTTTGAAATTATTAGTAGTGAAATTAATGTCTTATTCTTACTAGTAAAACTTCAGAAAAGGCAGCTATGCATTTGACCATTTTTTTTATAAGAAAGTGTTGACAGAATTCAAATTGATGCTGATGTGACGACGTATGATCGATTTTATTTATTTATTTATTTTCCATCTTCCAAATGTTCTAAATTCTCTGGTAAGTGACCAAGTATAGTAGATACTTTTTTTGTAGGGTTAAAAGAAGTAATGAACCACCAGAAATTTAATTAAAAACTAGGTAGCTGTCGATCTACTTCTAAAAAGTATCTCAATAAAACTATTAGCAATTTTCAATACAGATTTGACGTTAGAAAATTTAACAACAGATTAAATTTGATATTAGAATAAGTTAAAAACATTAGAGCTGATCGAACTATTAATAAAATGTTGATTGGGTTACTATAATATTTTATGTTAAGGGATGTGGTATTCCACATCGATTTAATATTGAAAAAAAAATATCAATTTATAAAGATCTTAGGTTTCTCTACTCAATAAGGTTGACCTTTTTAAGACGGATTCCAAGTCTTAAACATTTTATAGAATATATATTAGACATACCCTTGAAGTATCTATTATGTAAATATTGAAATTGGGTAATTAAATTTACATCATGATTTTTGTTAACTAAATCATATTTTAATTATGGTGAATATTCCTAACTTTTCTCATTTTATTTCACTTAGGTCCCCAATAATTTTCACCAAATTCTTATCATCAGCATTCTATTAATTGGCATATCTTATCTTTAATGATAGTTTCTGGTGGAAAGATTTGTCAAAATGACGTAAAAAGATTTATTTGTCTCTCGTATTTTAAATAATTAAAATAAATAACAAATACAATATATGTGCTTCATTTCAATGCATGTTAGTAGAATATCTGGAAAAAAAAAATTATCAATGAAAAATGTGCTAATTAATGGAAGTTGAGGATAAAAATGTGCAAAATAATGGGGACATAAATACAAAATAAACAAATACTGCAGACCTCCATTAAAATTAAAATGTGTTGTTGTGTAAATATATCCTAATAGATTCTCCATTTTCACTCCATCTATAATTTTTATTTTCCATTTTCCTTCTGTATTTTTATTATCTTTAAAATTATTATTAACCCATAATAAACTATATTCATTGTACTCTTTTTTCCTATTTCTTAAAATTTATATTGTTATATATTAATCCCCCCATCTTGTTCTTTAATTTTTTTTTTAAATATTTGTCAGATTTGATAATTTAAGAAAATTAAATTTCTCTTATCAAAATACCAAAAAAATAATTAAATTAGTATTTAATAAGGTTCAAAGTTTGGATTACTTTTATTTTCCTTTTCTAGTCAACCTTTTTATTGCTTTGTTATTCTTTTCCTTAAATATAAAGTTAATTATAAAACATATTATTAAGTTTTAAACAATTTTTCAAAAAAAAAAATAATAATAATTAAAAAAAAATTACTACCTTCTAGCTTAGAAACAATCTTCCCGTTTAAAGTTTGTTTCAATCATTTCACAATCTACTTCACAAATGCATAATAAAAAAGTAGGACACACATTAACATAAATGTGAAAATTAATATGACGTGACATTATATACAGAGATAATTTCACCCCTTAAAATCATTAACTATTATAGATATATCATTCTCTTTTCAAAAATTACAATAACCATCATCTAGTGTTATAAATCATTGCATATTCTTATCAACAACAAAAGAAATATAATACTCATTTACCCTTAATATTATTTTATGTTATTTTAAAATTCTTATATTGGTCTTTAAAACACACACACACACACACATATATATATTCACTTAAAAGAAATACTATTACGAATATTGTTAATATTTTTTAAAAAAATATATAAAATGCGATTATTTCATAAAATCGTCTTGTGTTTTGCAATAATTGACAAATTATTGAAGAATTTATATAAATACATGTTTCAAATAATTTAATAAAGCAAATTAAAAATTCACCAAATATTTGTATCGCTTGAATTAAAATCATTTTTTTATTTTTTTTTTATTTTGCACTCTTAAGTCTATATGATATTAAGTTTAGAAACTAATTTAAGATTATAATAACACTAAAAATACAATAGACTTGGCATCAGAGGTTTATTGCTTAGAGTTCTTTTTAGGGTCCTTTTAATTGACTTTAATTCTATGAAAAATATCACATCCGAAGAATTCGTTTTCTACTTTGACTGTTTGATACGAAAGTGGAAATGAAGTTCGAATTTCAATACACAAACACTTGAAGTTTGTTTTTGGCCAATTGAGTGACAAATGCATTCATATGATTTTGATGAGTTTTCCAACTTATATAGAATTGATTTGTCTTTTTCACATTTGCAATCAAACAAGGACTTAGTTACTTTTTGTAATTAGTATTTTAGATCGTCTTTTTAAACTGAGTAATCAATCAACATTCATGAAATAAGATTAAGATGATATCACCTTGTACAAAATGAATAAAAAATTAACTTTCTTTAATTAAATCAAATTGTTTTATCTAGATTAAAAAACGAAAACTTTATACTATTAGGGAATGTTTATGTAATTTTTAAAAGAAGAAAAAGCGTCACCACATTTGTCATATACTTTGGAGGAGGTTTTTTTAATGAACAATTATAAGGAAGGGAAAAATATAAAAATATAAAAATTCTAGACATAAAAAGACAAAATGTTTATTTATTTTATATAGGTGACAATTGTTCACCAATTAAAAACTTACGTCATACAAAATCTACTACATGAACTGACTTTTTGATAGATTTTTTTTAACAGAGATACACTTGTCGAAAATTCATTGACACTAAAAAAAAAAAGTAAAATAAATTATGCCAATCAAAAATTACCATTTCATTTTCTGTAAATAGCTTCTTGAGCTTGTTTGACTAATAGCTTGTTTGGAAGGAATTTTTTTACCCCAAAAAATTGAGTTTTTGGCCCTTATTTTACTATTTCAATCGTAATTTTTGACTTCTTCTTTCACAGGTGGACCCCACTTTTCTTCTAACGATCAAAAAATCAATTCTCAAAATATCTCCCAAACGGTGCCTAAGTTTAATCACTATGCCCTACATCATTGGCTGCTGCTAACAGACCATAGGGAACTACGTTCAAATGTGGTTTTCAGCTATTTTATTTATTCTCCCATAGAGTCAAAAATGGTTGGAATTTTTTATTCCTCGTGGTGCGATAAATCTTAAAAACGAGCTTCTTAGGAAAATTTTATACTTTAAATTCAAACCTTGAATATGCCATTCAGGGAATTGGGACACCTTCATTAATACAGAGAATATCCGACGTCCATATTCTCCGAATTTTTGTTTCCATAATGACCCCTGAGTTGGATTGTCTATTGCTTCTTTGGTACAGATTTTAAGTCAATTGAAATCACTATTTTCGTCGTCATTTTTGAATTCTTCTCTCGCAGGTAGAATCCACTTTATCTATAATGGTCAAAAAATCAATTATCAAAATTCCTACCAAACAAGCACCTGGTTTAATCATAATAGACCATAAGGAACTACGATCAAATGTCGTTTTCAAGCTGCCATGAACCATAAGGAACTACGATCAAATGTCATTTTCAGTCAATTATTTTTGTCCCAAAAAGTCAAAAATGGTTGGAATTTTTTATTGTTTGTACTATGCAGTGCGAAAAATCTTAAGAACGAGCCTTCTAGGAAAATTCGATATTTTAAAAATTCAAACCTTGTATAAACTAGAATATTGTTGGTTGTACACTATGGTATATAGCCTGGCGTACAACCATCTCATATGAAGGCAGCCCATCATAAATAAAAAAATCGTGAATCCCTATTGTGAGGACGCTATACACTATACTATACAAAGCACGATATACACGTAGCAGGCTTCAATAAACTATTCAGGGAGTTGGGTCGCCTTCATGAATATCCAACGTCCATATTCTCCAAATTCTTGTTTACGTAATAGCCCTTGAGTTGGATGGTGAAATAACAAAAATGCCCTGTCAAATTTTGGTCAATCATGTAGCACAAAGTTGAAATAGTACAATCATTTTTATTGAATAAAGCTACTCAAACAGTGGCAGTTGATAGGATTAGGGGCTATTTTCTGTATATATATAGTGTGCTTTGCACTTGCTATCACCTTGGCTACTAAACTTTAATTTGTTATGGATCCATCACATAACTTTATAAAATGTGTCAATCAAGTCACCTAGTTAATCAGCAGTCTATTCAATAAGTAGAAAAGGAGGGCCGAGGGATATCTTGGCATAGCAAATCCAAAAGAATTGTGCTTACTTGCACAGTTTATCACATATAAATGGCGAGAAATAGGAAAATTTTTGAAGATCTTAGACTGCACATTGATAGCATAGTGAGATCAATCCAAACATGTGTATATAAAATCATTTTTTTTTTTTTTTTCTTTCCCCTTTTTTTTTTTTTTTTTTTTAAAAAAAAATTCCCAAATTATCCAATGAATATTTGACCCATGACCCATATTTTTAAATTCTGTCATTAATTTTGTTTATATAGCAAGATAGATTTTTATTTGTAGCAAGATACAGTCAGCCCCCATATATGAAAATCGCAGACTCAGACAAGGACCTAAATCGTCAATGAAGTCTCCTATCATGCACGTGCTTTTAGTTTTTGAATAAACTGTATTCATGTAAGACTTTGCTTTCACGAGTTTTAAATACATTTGATTTACCAGAATTACGTGCAACAAAAAACATCACAGTTTTACTGTTTTATTATTTCTTTTATTTTTTATTTTTTTTTTGATATTCAGGTATCCCAACTTATACTAGATTAAATCCTGAACCCCCAAAATCCTTGCCCCTAAAACCTTAGAAGGGGTAAATCGCAGGTTATACATCAATAGAATCATAGGTTCTCCCACCATCTGTACACTTCTGCGTACAAGAGATCCTCCTCCAAAGTAATTGCTCCATACCAAATAAATCTGGCTGCAGGCTCCCACCAAGATTCGAACCTCCACCCTACCGCTGGAAGCAAGACAAATATTGATTGATCCACCAGTTGATTCATATTTTCAATTTATCACTGACATTTAAAATGTCAAGTTTTGTTCATCAAACTTTGAAAAATATTGTACGCTACCCACTAACATAAATATTGAATATTGAAAAATGACGAGTTTACAATGAGTAATTTACAATATTTTTCAAAGTTCAGTGGTCAAAAATAGACATTTTAAATTTCAGTGAGTAATCGAAGACATGAACTTAAATTCAATGATCAAAACTCGACATTTTAAATTTCAGTGACCAATCAAAGACATAAATTTAAGTTCAGTAACCATTGGAACAAATAACTCAAATATATGTGAAAGGTTAGTAAAATTAAATTCAATGAAGCAATCGTGTCAAATACGTGTATTGACTGTTTGGTTGAAATAAATTTCTGATTTTAATTTCAATTAAAAATTAACAAATTTTATGGGATCTACAACTTTTTAATTACATATTTCATCAACTTTAATCAAAATTTACTAAAAATCTAATTTTAGTTCCCGCCAAAGAATGGCTGAATTAATTTTTTAGGTTATGAAATTAATCACTGTTGACATATTCTCCTTCTTTTGATAATCAGGAAAACTTAAATCTTAATATTGCTCAACAACAAATATCTATAATTTAAAATTCACACTAAAGAATTATATATCATTAAGGAGCAGTCCATTGATGAAAGGCCTGTGAAAATGATGCATAGTAGCGCGCAATAAGGAAAAGTGATAACACTTATAATGAAAAATATTCTAGTTCATGTTCATTCAATTATCAATGCAAGAAAATTAGGCATCGAAATTGGGAAATTTTTTTTTTTTCAGATAATACCGAGAATTTAAAGACATAATTGAGAATACTAAATTTTTTATTTCTTTAAATTCCATTTTTTTTTAGATCAAAATGATCTTATTAATACAATTAAATGGAATCCTACCATAAGCAAAAGCTTAATCAAAGAAAACAATCTAAAATTATCATAAATAATTAATGATTTTCATACGAAACTGCATCGTAATTTCTATTCAAAGTAGCTTTATAATTCTTTTTTAAATCCATTTGTTCACTGTACCTGTATTATTCCTACCAGAAAGAAGCTTGCCTTCCTTGACTAAAAGTTTAAAAATTAGGATAATGTCATTTGTATACCATTTACATGACATTACCACTGTTATGAAACTGAGTACTGAAAAAACCTTTTTATTTTTAAACTATACAATAAAACTTGATGTACACCAAGTATCATTATAAAAATTATCCATTCCTTACGAAAACATTTTATATAGTCGTCAAGAGTGACCACGTGACAAAAAAATATTGCCCATTAACTGAGTTTTTGCCTATATAAACAACCTGAGCTATATACTCTTCAGTTTCATCATAAACAGCTATTCTGCTTTTAAGATAATATTTTCTCATCTTTCTTATACTATTTACAAGAAGAGAATGGCCCCGACTCTTGTTGCAAATGCTACCAATGGCGAAAAGGAGATTGTTCGTCCAGTCGCCAATTTCTCTCCCAGTTTATGGGGTGAACAGTTCATCAATTTTGTTTTTGATGCTGAGGTATCGATCCCTATATATGTTTTAGATTTTTTATTTATTTATGTGTTTGTGGCTCTGTAATATAATGACTAATGCAAATCGTTTTAGTTTACGAAAAATTGAAGTCATTTATCAATTCGTATGGCACTCCAAATTTCCTCGAAGTTTTAACTTTTTCAGCATAAAACAAGATTTTTTCCTTTTTGATGCTGAGGTATCGATCCCTATATATGTTTTAGATTTTTTATTTATTTATGTGTTTGTGGCTCTGTAATATAATGACTAATGCAAATCGTTTTAGTTTACGAAAAATTGAAGTCATTTATCAATTCGTATGGCACTCCAAATTTCCTCGAAGTTTTAACTTTTTCAGCATAAAACAAGATTTTTTCCGTTTGCTTATAAAAGGTAGCTTTAAATGACACGTAATGAATCATCCTGGAAATTAATAGGAAAATACTGCATGGCTAGTGCCTTTAATTCAGTTCATCATTTTACTACTGATACCAAGTTATTGATCCTTCCCATCATTTTCTTCAATGGATTCAGTTAAGTCACGTCATCGATCTTGTTTTCTCATGTCTAGTTTTCATTAAGAAAAAAATATTTTTTCCCATTTGTAAGGATTTGAGTTCTAATTTGTGAAAGAATACATCAGATCGTTTTAACCGGGAATTTCAAACTGCAAACTCTTTAGTATGTATGTTAATAAAAGGATTGAAACAACATTTGCTTATAATACGTTGTCCTTGTGGAATCATGTAGTTAACAGAGAAATATGACAAGGAGATTGAAGGGCTTAAGAATGACGTGAAAAGCATGCTAACAGCTCCTGGAAAAGACATGGTGGAGACTATGAATTTGATCGAAACACTTGAGCGCTTGGGCATCTCATATCACTTTGCAAACGAGATTGAAGAACTACTAGATCATTTCTTTAATCTCAACTCAAACTATGCAGATGAAGCCTATGATTTATACACCGTTGCACTTCATTTTCGTTTATTTAGACAACATGGCCACCGTATATCTTGTGATGTCTTTAAAAAATTCATAGACGAGACTGGAAAATTCAAAGAGTCTATTAAGAGCGATGCAATAGGATTGTTGAGCTTATATGAAGCAGCATATTTAAGAGTGCATGGAGAAGATATACTAGAAGACGCTCTCGCTTTTACAACAGAAAACCTGAAATCCATGGCACCAAATCTAAGCTCTACCCTTGGGAAACAAGTAGCTCATTCCCTTGTTCAATGCATCCATTTTGGGAACCCAAGAATTGAGGCACGTAACTTTATCTCCATCTACCAAGAAGATGAGTCCAGGAATGAAATGCTTCTGAGGTTTGCCAAATTGGACTATAATTCATTGCAGATGTTGCATAAAAAGGAGCTCTATGAAGTATCAAGGTAATGTTCAATTGACAAGTTCATAAGATTAAAACCTCTAAGTATGTATGTGTGTGTGTACGTCAATTAATAACATGCTTCTTATATATATTGCAGGTGGTGGAAGGATTTGGACCTTGTTTCTAAGCTTCCATATGCTAGAGACCGAGTTGTAGAATGTTTTTTCTGGGCTATGGGAGTTTATCATGAACCTCAATATTCCATTGCTCGAATCATGCTCACCAAAACCATTGCAATGACGTCAATAATAGATGATACATATGACGCCTATGGTGTAGTTGAAGAACTTGAAATTTTTACGGATGCCATTCAAAAGTACATATTTCTTTTATTCCATGCATCACTAATAGTAAAAAATATTTTTTTTTTGTTATATTAATCAATTGTGTACTCGTGATTGCAATCATTCTAGGTGGGATATTAGTGAGATTCATCGGCTACCAGAGTATATCAAACCATTTTACAGTGCTCTTCTAAATCTTTATGAGCAATTTGATGAAGAACTATCGAAAGAAGGACGATCTTATGCCATCTACTATGCAAAAGAAGCGGTTAGTGTTACTTTTTAATATTACTCCTCGATTATGTTATTCCTATTTTTCTTGCTTTCTATTATCTTTCTTATACCTAAGTTTCCCTGGTTAACTCACACATGTCATAAAAAAATTGTTCAGCTAAAAGAACTTGTAAGGACATACTATGTAGAAGCCAAGTGGTTTATTGAAGGATACTTGCCACCATTTTCGGAGTACATGAGCAATGCCTTAATAACGTGCACTTATGTGTATCATACAACTACATCCTTATTGGGGATCAAATCCGTTACCAAGGAAGAGTTTGAGTGGCTAAGCAAAAAACCTAAAATGCTTGTTGCAAGCCTCATAATATGTCGGCTCGTTGACGATATAGCGACCTATGAGGTATGGAATACAAAAATTTTGTTGTAAGTAAACATCAATTCCACTAATAAATAACTTTATTTCCCTTATTTAAGAGTTTTCTCCACATTTTGTCTCATTAAAGGTTGAGAAGGGAAGGGGCCAAATTGCTACCGGCATTGAATCGTACATGAAGGAAAATGGTGTGACAAAAGAAGTGGCTGTTGATAAATTTTTTGAAATGGTTGCAAATGCATGGAAGGATATTAATGAAGAATGTTTCCGACCAAGTTCCTCTCCAAGAGAAATTTTGATGCGAATTCTAAATCTTGAACGCATTATAGATGTCACTTATAAAGGCAATGAAGATGGATATACACAACCACAAAAAGTTCTAAAGCCTCACATCATTGCTTTGTTTATTGATCCCATCGAGGTCTAAGTACTATTTGGGATCAGGTTGGACAAAAATGGATATCTTTAAATTTTAATTTGTTTTACTTTTATGTAAAATCGTTGAGTATGTTTGCAATAAAATTCTAATGTACTTCCTTTTCAAAGTCATTTATTCTTCGATATTATTGACATTCACGATCAAAATTAATGCAACGAACTGGATGCCTTCCCTTACCAGTGACAACAGAGAAACGAGGCAAAATTNATTATTGACATTCACGATCAAAATTAATGCAACGAACTGGATGCCTTCCCTTACCAGTGACAACAGAGAAACGAGGCAAAATTCAACGTTAACAGCGTCATGAGGTCTTCTCTAAATTCTGTAGAATACTTAATATATACTAACATATAGTCAAAAATCCTATTCAAGAGAGAAAATCAATACTAACCTACAGTCAAACAATCTTTTTCTAGTTCCCCTATGTTAGGTAGAGAAATAATCACATCAACAATTTTATTGTTAAATAATCTTGTTCAAGTTCTGTGGATTACTAATTAGCTTCGAGAAGAACTAGGGTTTAAGCTTGTTTAACTTTAATTATTTCAATAACTTACCCTTTTTAACTAGAGATCATATTATATTTTCTATAATTTTCAAGACTTTAGGTGCAGTTTTTACTTATATACCTACGACACATTTAGTCCCGTAGTTAAACCTGCAACCATTCACATTGCGTTATCTATTGTTGTAATTAAAGGTAGGGTCGCTCATATATTGGATGTTAATAATGCTTTCTTGCACGGAAAACTTAGCGAAGAAATTTATGACGTCTCAAAATAAGGCGTACTTTAGCATATAAAGCGTGAATGTAGCACAAAATGCCTCCAATTTTCTGGAAATGATGGTGCGTGAAATCAAAGGAAGCTCTTTATTTGCTGTTTGATACTGCTCCAGTTGCCAGAATCGAAAAACCAGCGTATAATATGATCCTACAACCTTTTATACCGTATCGTAAGCTCATAAAAAATTAGCTTCTTGATGCTTGTCTCTAGTACAAGTATTGCTATTTCTGAACGAATTCGCAATGACCTGAGCTATAGTGAGAGGGGCAGCAGCAGCTAAACCTAGGATGACAGTCTCGTGGTTTGGCTCTTTGCAGTTTAGTCTCAAAAGCAAAAAAGAAGAATGAAACAGTAATTTCATGTGTTATTGCTATTGAAACAGCAACGTCTCGCCTGGCTTTGAAACGATTCGGCTCCGAATTCTCCGATTCCAAGACACCAGCAATGACTTCCAAAGCTACAATAAAAACTGCATGGGAAGAAACTAATGTACAGTCCCAAAATTTTCTACATTTTCAAGATAATCGATTTGTACTCTACCTCCCACTTTATGTAGCTTTGTAGTAGATAAAATTATCGAGCAACGCAGAATTGCATAATCAATACTCTATATCACAATATTGAGATAGCGACCTCATTAAGCCCCTGTCAGGGCTCAATTGTGGGATTTTTGGGTCAAATCAACCGGGCCCATAGTTCGACGTGCATTCCCTTTCATGAATGGGATATTTTAAAAAAAGTCCAATTTTAGGGGTGTTAATTCAAAAATGTCCATTTTTTGAATTTAGTACTAAATTGTTCATTATGCCCTTAATGAAAAAATGAAGCAATTAATTTTTTTTCCAATTTTTCGTGAATTTCGAGAAGTAGTTTCCATAAGAAACTACATTAAAATGATGTTCTTGACATTTCAAATGTCGTTCTCAATATTTGAACCCCGTGTATATTTCAAAAGTACACATGTCAAATCATAACATTAAATATTCTCGATATTTCAAATGTTATTCTCGACATATTAGATGTTTAAAATGGCATTTCATTCCGAACATGACATTTCTCTACATTTGAAATATAATTCTCGACATTTCAGTATCAATGAAAAAAATAGAATTTATTGTGATTTGATGTGTGCATTTTTTAAATAAATGGGGCAGATCATGTGTCAAAATGTTATTGGTCAATAAAATTTTTAATTGTAAAAATGTCCAATTTGTCTTTGTGTNAAATAAATGGGGCAGATCATGTGTCAAAATGTTATTGGTCAATAAAATTTTTAATTGTAAAAATGTCCAATTTGTCTTTGTGTAGAATCATAAATTGTTAACAAGGGTATTTTGTTTAAATTATTTCAAAATGGACATTTTTGCAAGGATTTGCAATAACGGACATTTTTGCAAATGAATATGTGAAAGTAGATATTTCTAGTAATTTTCTCATTATGTGTACTTTGAATATGATTACGCCTCCATTTGGCCTCCATTTTTTAGAAATGATAATGGGTGGAATAGTGTTTTTTTTTTAAATAAGTGGTTGAAAAATAAGAAAAAATTTTCGATTTACATACAATATTATTTTATGGAAGATTGCGTAATTAAAAATAAGAGAAAAAAATGGAATGGAATGAAAATTAATGGGGGCCAAACGGGGGCACGTGTCCTCTCTTGTCCATTTCCTTTGACTATTCGACAATAAATAGAAATTGAGATTTTTGAATGGAGATCTGTTATTTGTATAGAAAATATGCTATCAGGATTTATACAGAAAATAATTAACAATTTTTTGTTGGACCAAAAAAATAAATAAATAAATAAAAGACAAACCAAACAGATGCAACAATGCTTCTGTGCAAGCACAGAAATTCTTTTGAATTTCCCAAGAGATAATGATGTTGCTTGTTTGTGGACCCACCTCTACATGTGAACAATGTTTGAAGTTGAATAAAAAATGGGCCATACATGCATCGAAGCTGTTAATTAATTAATTAATTAATTAATTATTATTTTGATTCTTCGGATATAATAACCATTTCAAACACTGATATAGTCATCTTAACGACGCCCACGTTATTATTCTTTTTTTCGTTTATTTATACACATATACTCATTGTTATCGTGTCAAATAATCTCACTAATGACTCCACTCATTTCGTAGTATTTCAAGTGCATTCATTTCAACATCAACTTCGTCGTGTTCGTCTAACGGCTCCATCTCTACAACGTCAAGATTTGTCTCCACTCTCGTAAATGCTTTGTCAAACACTCTTGCTCATTGAAAGAAGTTGTAAACGCCTATAGTTATTATTATAGCAGCATTCTGCACTCTAAAATTATAACTCGGCATATGATTAAGTATTTTCCATCGAGCTTTCCAAACACTGAATGCATGTTCGAAAGTTACGCCTACAATCTGTCTCCTCGTCATAGAATTACTAAAAATAGTATAATAAATCGGATCCCTTATATAGAGCCATGTACCCTGGTTGATGGGCGAACCCGAGTCGATCAGATAATATTTTCCTGCTGCTCGTTGTGGAAAATTAATATCAGGGCTCTGTATAGCACGAGGCAAGATGCGGGCATCATGAGTATTCCCCATTATACCAGCCAGCACAAATGTGAAAAAAAAAAGTTTAAAATCAAATGCTGATAGCACATTTTGAGTTGAAATTTTTTTTGTATCCAATAAAATTAACTCGTTGATCTCGTGGCAAAACGGCTCTCGCGTTCTATCAATCACACTTGTGCAATTCTAGAACACTGGATGCTTGTTCAAATTTGATCTGTGAAGATCGGCACCGTTATTATAGTTTGGATTTGGTCTAATTCTCCAATGAAATGACAAGGGCGTACAATATTACATGTGATTGATCGAAAGTCTAGAAGTAAAGTTGTATTTATTCACCATCGCTGAAGAAAATCTAACTACTATTTTTGTATGAATACAATGAAATATCAAAGTGAATCTCATATTTCCACAATGAAAATGACATTGCATAAATACTACTTCAAATCAAACTTATTGGACGGTGATAGTGCATGAACACTGATATTGGATGGCGTAGACAACAGCCTGCGATAATGAGCAAGATTGGGCATTATACGTTGAGCAAGATCATCGACCCCCTGGGGTTGCTCTACCTCTACGCGAGACCATCGACCCCCATGTGCTCTCTACCTCTACGCGTGGTCATCGACCTCCCATAGATGGTCTACCTCTACGCGTGGTCGTTGACCCCCGACAGGCGCTCTACCTCTACACGAAGCCATCGACCTCCCATAGGTTCTACCTCTACGCGAGGTCATCGACCCCCTATGTGAGCTCCACCTCTACGCGAGGTCATCAACCCCCACGGGCGCTCTAACTCTACGCGAGGCTATCGACTCCCCATGGGTGCTCTATCTCTGTGCGAGGGCATCGACCCCCACGGGCGCTCTACCTCTACGCGAGGTCATCGACCCCCCGTGGGAGCTCTACGTTCATATGAGGTTATCGATCGGCATGAAATTACCTACGTGGCCACCCCTAAACTAAGCCATAAAATCTCTGATAAATTGACAAGGTTCCATGGCGGTTATTTTTTTCGTTTATTTATACACATATACTCATTGTTATCGTGTCAAATAATCTCACTAATGACTCCACTCATTTCGTAGTATTTCAAGTGCATTCATTTCAACATCAACTTCGTCGTGTTCGTCTAACGGCTCCATCTCTACAACGTCAAGATTTGTCTCCACTCTCGTAAATGCTTTGTCAAACACTCTCGCTCATTGAAAGAAGTTGTAAACGCCCATAGTTATTATTATAGCAGCATTCTGCACTCTAAAATTATAACTCGGCATATGATTAAGTATTTTCCATCGAGCTTTCCAAACACTGAATGCATGTTCGAAAGTTACGCCTACAATCTGTCTCCTCGTCATAGAATTACTAAAAATAGTATAATAAATCGGATCCCTTATATAGAGCCATGTACCCTGGTTGATGGGCGAACCCGAGTCGATCAGATAATATTTTCCTGCTGCTCGTTGTGGAAAATTAATATCAGGGCTCTGTATAGCACGAGGCAAGATGCGGGCATCATGAGTATTCCCCATTATACCAGCCAGCACAAATGTGAAAAAAAAAAGTTTAAAATCAAATGCTGATAGCACATTTTGAGTTGAAATTTTTTTTGTATCCAATAAAATTAACTCGTTGATCTCGTGGCAAAACGGCTCTCGCGTTCTATCAATCACACTTGTGCAATTCTAGAACACTGGATGCTTGTTCAAATTTGATCTGTGAAGATCGGCACCGTTATTATAGTTTGGATTTGGTCTAATTAAACGAGCAGATATGTCTCTTCCCCAATTTTGTCTTCACGATCACAATCAGGCATCAACACACAATTGAAATCGAAATATGCTATAGTAAAATAATAATAATAATAATAATAATAATAATAAATTCCTAAGGACTGGGATATAATTTTCTTGGAAATAATGTTTTTAAACAGACAATTCTAAGAATGAAGAAGAGTGTTTACACGTTTGTTGCCCCGTGAAAAACTTTCTCCAATGAAATGACAAGGGCGTACAATATTACATGTGATTGATCGGAAGTCTAGAAGTAAAGTTGTATTTATTCACCATCGCTGAAGAAAATCTAACTACTATTTTTGTATGAATACAATGAAATATCAAAGTGAATCTCATATTTCCACAATGAAAATGACATTGCATAAATACTACTTCAAATCAAACTTATTGGACGGTGATAGTGCATGAACACTGATATTGGATGGCGTAGACAACAGCCTGCGATAATGAGCAAGATTGGGCATTATACGTTGAGCAAGATCATCGACCCCCTGGGGTTGCTCTACCTCTACGCGAGACCATCGACCCCCATGTGCTCTCTACCTCTACGCGTGGTCATCGACCTCCCATAGATGGTCTACCTCTACGCGTGGTCGTTGACCCCCGACAGGCGCTCTACCTCTACACGAAGCCATCGACCTCCCATAGGTTCTACCTCTACGCGAGGTCATCGACCCCCTATGTGAGCTCCACCTCTACGCGAGGTCATCAACCCCCACGGGCGCTCTAACTCTACGCGAGGCTATCGACTCCCCATGGGTGCTCTATCTCTGTGCGAGGGCATCGACCCCCACGGGCGCTCTACCTCTACGCGAGGTCATCGACCCCCCGTGGGAGCTCTACGTTCATATGAGGTTATCGATCGGCATGAAATTACCTACGTGGCCACCCCTAAACTAAGCCATAAAATCTCTGATAAATTGACAAGGTTCCATGGCGGTTATTTTTTTCGTTTATTTATACACATATACTCATTGTTATCGTGTCAAATAATCTCACTAATGACTCCACTCATTTCGTAGTATTTCAAGTGCATTCATTTCAACATCAACTTCGTCGTGTTCGTCTAACGGCTCCATCTCTACAACGTCAAGATTTGTCTCCACTCTCGTAAATGCTTTGTCAAACACTCTCGCTCATTGAAAGAAGTTGTAAACGCCCATAGTTATTATTATAGCAGCATTCTGCACTCTAAAATTATAACTCGGCATACGATTAAGTATTTTCCATCGAGCTTTCCAAACACTGAATGCATGTTCGAAAGTTACGCCTACAATCTGTCTCCTCGTCATAGAATTACTAAAAATAGTATAATAAATCGGATCCCTTATATAGAGCCATGTACCCTGGTTGATGGGCGAACCCGAGTCGATCAGATAATATTTTCCTGCTGCTCGTTGTGGAAAATTAATATCAGGGCTCTGTATAGCACGAGGCAAGATGCGGGCATCATGAGTATTCCCCATTATACCAGCCAGCACAAATGTGAAAAAAAAAAGTTTAAAATCAAATGCTGATAGCACATTTTGAGTTGAAATTTTTTTTGTATCCAATAAAATTAACTCGTTGATCTCGTGGCAAAACGGCTCTCGCGTTCTATCAATCACACTTGTGCAATTCTAGAACACTGGATGCTTGTTCAAATTTGATCTGTGAAGATCGGCACCGTTATTATAGTTTGGATTTGGTCTAATTAAACGAGCAGATATGTCTCTTCCCCAATTTTGTCTTCACGATCACAATCAGGCATCAACACACAATTGAAATCGAAATATGCTATAGTAAAATAATAATAATAATAATAATAATAATAATAATAATAATAATAATAATAATAATAATAATAATAATAATAATAATAATAATAATAATAATAATAATAATAATAATAATAATAATAATAATAATAATAATAATAATAATAATAATAATAATAATAATAATAATAATAATAATAATAATAATAATAATAATAATAATAATAATAATAATAATAATAATAATAATAATAATAATAATAATAATAATAAATTCCTAAGGACTGGGATATAATTTTCTTGGAAATAATGTTTTTAAACAGACAATTCTAAGAATGAAGAAGAGTGTTTACACGTTTGTTGCCCCGTGAAAAACTCTCCAATGAAATGACAAGGGCGTACAATATTACATGTGATTGATCGAAAGTCTAGAAGTAAAGTTGTATTTATTCACCATCGCTGAAGAAAATCTAACTACTATTTTTGTATGAATACAATGAAATATCAAAGTGAATCTCATATTTCCACAATGAAAATGACATTGCATAAATACTACTTCAAATCAAACTTATTGGACGGTGATAGTGCATGAACACTGATATTGGATGGCGTAGACAACAGCCTGCGATAATGAGCAAGATTGGGCATTATACGTTGAGCAAGATCATCGACCCCCTGGGGTTGCTCTACCTCTACGCGAGACCATCGACCCCCCATGTGCTCTCTACCTCTACGCGTGGTCATCGACCTCCCATAGATGGTCTACCTCTACGCGTGGTCGTTGACCCCCGACGGGCGCTCTACCTCTACACGAAGCCATCGACCTCCCATAGGCTCTACCTCTACGCGAGGTCATCGACCCCCTATGTGAGCTCCACCTCTACGCGAGGTCATCAACCCCCACAGGCGCTCTACCTCTACGCGAGGCTATCGACTCCCCATGGGTGCTCTATCTCTGTGCGAGGGCATCGACCCCCACGGGCGCTCTACCTCTACGCGAGGTCATCGACCCCCCGTGGGAGCTCTACGTTCATATGAGGTTATCGATCGGCATGGAATTACCTACGTGGCCACCCCTACACTAATCCATAAAATCTCTGATAAATTGACAAGTTTCCATGGCGGTTATCATTATCGTTGAAGAAAATCTAACTACTATTTTTGTATGCATGCAATGAAATATCGAAGTGAATCTCATATTTCTACAATGAAAATGACATTTCATAAATACTACTTCAAATCAAACTTACTGGACGGTGATAGTGCATGAACACTAATATTGGATGGCGTAGACAATTGCCTACGATAATGAGCAAGATTGGGCATTACACATTGAGCAAGATCGTCGACCCCCCGGGGGTGCTCTACCTCTACGTGAGACCATCGACCCTTCATCTACGCGAGGCCATCGACCCCCCACGGGCGCTCTACCGCTATGCAAGGCCATCGACCCCTATGAGCGCTCTACCTCTACGTGTGGTCGTCAATGCCCCGTGGGTGATCAACCTCTATGCGTGGTTGACGACCCCCGACAGGTGCTCTACCTCTACGCGAGGCCATCGACCTCCCATGGCACGCTCTGCTTCTACGCTAGACCATTGACCCCCTATGTGCGCTCTACCTCTACACGAGGCCATCGACCCCCACGGGCGCTCTATCTCTACGCAAGGGCATCGACTCCACATGGGTGCTCCATCTCTATGCGAGGGCATCGACCCCCACTGGCACTCTACCTCTAAGCGAGGCCATCGACCCCCGTGGGAGCTCTACGTTCATATGAGGTTATCGATGGGCATGGAGTTACCTACATAGACACCCGTACACTAAACCATACTATCTCTGATAAATTGACAAGGTTCCATGGCGGTTATCACAGATACAACCTCCAGGTGGGAAGTTAAAGACTCCCACTCAGAACGTAGGGATAGTCGGAAAGCTAACGTAGGACACGTGGCATCACGACCGCCCGGTATTCACCCGGCTTCCAGCTTCTATAAATACTCTTGAAGGTAATATAGGTGTGATTGCATATTTTTCAGCCATCTGAATTCCATCCTCATTTTTCTTACATATACTGATTATCACATCGAAGGTAAAACGGGAGAGAAAACTCCATCCTCACTTTTCAGGTCATACACGCCAGACGCTACCAGGTAGACAAGAAGGTATTATTCTACCACCATTTCATCGGCACCGTCTGTGGAAATTTCTTCCGCTGAATACAAAAGTTATGTCAAGAAGACGAACAAGAAGTGATACACGCTCAAGGGCAACTACGGCGAAGATGGAGTCAGAGTCAGTCGCACAGGGCTCCGACCCACCGCTGCCACCACAATATGTGACACAAAGCCAATTCAGTATCCTAGAAACCTAGATGGTGACGATGATGACCCTTTTGCATAATCAAATGTAGAGAGCCACCCTTCCATCGTCGCACTTGACGAAGGCCATGCTACCACCCCCGGGGACACACGTAAAAGCCCTACCTGTCATCCAATCGATGACGGCGGGCTCAGGGGCTCCGGTGATGATGGTTAGCAAACCTCATTGCCCGTGGTAGTTTTAGAACGAATGATTAAGGAGATCATGACGCGGAAGATAGATGATACATTACCTAAGAGAAAGGACAAGCATATGTAGATGGTTTTGGAAGAAGACTCCTACGCGCTTGAGATTATGGCGGTCCATCTACCCAAGGGCTTCAAGCAACCTATGATAGAAGCTTATGATGGGGTCACGAATCAGCTTGACCACCTCCAGACCTTCATTGATTTTATGAGGCTCTATGCAACACTGAATGTAGTGATGTGCTGGTCGTTCCCCCGACCCTCAAGAAGGAAGCTTGAGATTGGGTGGCAACATTAGTCCCCAATCTATTCGAACATTTGATGAACTTTCCAGGAGCTTTTTGGTCTACTTCCTCATTAGCAATAGGAAGAGGAAGACAACCATTGGCTTAATGCAGGTCGTTCAGGGGAAGGACGAGTCTCGACAAGAATACTTGGCCAGATTTAGCCGAACCATCCCCCTACAGGGCTTTGGATAGGCCACGATAATTTCAAAGGGGATTGTGGAGCTTCCAGTCATACTAGGCACATATCCAACCACTGTGGTGATTGTGGCGAGCTTCTTAGTTGTCAAAACCCCCATGGCCTACAATGCAATCTATGGTCAGCCACTACTGAGCGCAGCTGGGGCCATCCCCTCAACTTATCACCTAGTCATGAAATTCCCAACCAGCAGGAGGTCGAGTGCGTGCGAGGGGATCAACAAGCGTCCAAGAGATGTTATGTCGATAGTATATTAGCTATAGGAGCACCACCGGTCATGATGTTAGATGTCGAGCTTCCAAGAGGACGGATCCAACCACTTGACATGATTGAAAAGATCTTCGTATCAGAATGAAGAAAGTTCAGCATTGGGGTCCGGTTGGAATTTGACAAAAAAGGGAAGTTGGTGAAATGCCTGGTAGATAATCTGAACGTTTTCGCATAGAGCTCAGGCGACATTTATTGGGATCAGCCCAGCAATCGTACAACATTGCCTCGACGTACTACCAGGAGACAAACCACTAAAGTAGAAAAAATGGAACCTCGCCCCCAAAAGGCAAGAAGTAGTTAAAGTGCAGGTAGAAAAACTACTACAAGCTGATTTCATTTGGGAGATGCAGTACCCCGAATGGCTAGCCAACATCGTGCTAGTGAATGGAAAATGGTGTATGTGCGTGGATTACATCGGACTAAATAAGGCATGCCCAAAGGACTCATACACACTCCCTCGAATAGACCACGTGGTCGACGCCACATCAGGTCATAAAAGGCTCAGCTTCCTGGACACGTCCTCCGGATATCATCAGAACTCTATGGTCAAGTTCGACCAGGAAAAGACGTCATTTATCACGAATTTTGGGACCTACTGTTTCACGGCCATGCCATTCGGCCTAAAAAATGCGGGGGCAACTTACTAGAGAATAGTGAATAAGGTCTTCCGGGAATTGATCGGGAATATCATAGAGACCTACGTCGACAACATGGTGGTAAAAAGTGTCAGGGCCAGCAATCATGT
This sequence comes from Olea europaea var. sylvestris, assembly GCF_002742605.1. Taxonomy (NCBI): domain Eukaryota; kingdom Viridiplantae; phylum Streptophyta; class Magnoliopsida; order Lamiales; family Oleaceae; genus Olea; species Olea europaea. The sequence continues at coordinate 4,082,594 of NC_036259.1, read as the reverse complement.
AGTCTGTCTACAGAAAGTGTTTGACGTAGCTCGTCAGAATAACATGAAGTTCAATCCAGAGAAATGTGTTTTTGGTACAACAGGTGGAAAGTTCCTAGGCTTCATGATCACTCAGAGAGGTATTGAGGTGAACCTCGACAAAATACAGGCAATACTAAAAATGAAGAACCCCATTTGCAAGAAGGAGGTCCGACGACTGACAACAGATAAAGGCCCTTAACCGTTTTATGAGTCGGGTGGTAGATAAATGCTACCATTTTTTCAAAGCCATAGGGGGCTCTATTAATTTCAAGTGGACGCAAGAGTATAAAGAATCACTGCAATCCTTGAAGCAGTCACTATAGCAACCTCCAATTTTAACCAGTCCATGCCCTAGGAAGTACTGTATCTCTACCTAACGGTTTCGCCCCGAGCAATCAGCGTAGTACTAGTGAAAGAATTCTCAAAGATACAAAAACCAGTCTACTACGTAAGCTTAGTCCTCAAGGGTTCATAGATGAGATATAGCCTCGCCGAACAACTGGTGCTTGCATTGATTGTCATGATCCTACATCAACCAATGACATCCGGGAGGCTGTTGAAATAAGTGATCGAATTGAGCAAGTTTGACATCGAATTTAGGCCTAGGATGGCCGTCAAAGTGCAGGCTCTAGCGGATTTCATCGTCGAGCTCACTATTCCACCAGAATCACTAGAAGGGCAAAAAATGGGTTGGAAGACTTTTGTGGACGATTCCTCGAATGCAGAGGGATCAGGAGCAGGGATCATAATGATCTGATCGAACTCTGAAGAATTGGAATATTCACTATGCTTCGAGTTCCCCATTACCAATGACGATGCTAAGTATGAGGCAATGATCACAAACCTAGGTCTGGCGACTAGGCAGGGGGTGTCTTCAATAGAGGTTTACAGTGACTCGTAGCTAATAGTTGGACAAGTATTGGGGAGTTTAAAACAAAGGATGGAAAGATGGCGGCATATCTGATGAAAATAAGGGATTTGCAAAGGGAATTCACAAGTTTTAAGATGACTAAGGTCCTACAAAGAAATGATGAGCGGGAAGATGCATTGGCAAAGCTCGCATCGGCAAGCCCGAGAAATCTACCACGGGCAGCGAACATGTGAGTCCTACGACAACCCAACATTCAAGGCTGGGCCAAGATGAAGAACATTGAATATGAAGAAAACTAGATGGATCTACTAATCAAATATCTCACGGAGGATGAGGTACCATAAAATGCCTTCGAAGCAAAGAGGTTGAGGGTCCGAGCAGCATCATTTACCATCATCAATGGGCAGCTCTACAAGCGGGGCTTTATATTTCCATATCTGAACTGCTTATTCCACATAGGCATACGGTCGACATAGCCCATGCAGCTAGACGGAGAGCTTTAGAAGCCAAAAAATTGGTTAAAGTCCTTAACCGCTAAACCCCTTTCTCGATGGTCGACATAACTCACGCGGCTAGGCAGAGAGCCTTAGAAGCCAAAAAATTGATTAAAGCCCTTAACCGCTGGACCCTCTCCCGATGGTCAACATAACTTACGCGGCTAAGCAGAGAGCCTTAAAAGGCAATAAATTGGCTAAAGCCCTTAACCGCTAGACCCCTCTCTCGACTATCAATATAGCTTACGCGGTTAGGTGGAGAGCCTTAGAAGCCAAACAATTGGCTAAGGTCCTTAATCGCTAGACCCCTCTCCCAATGGTCAACATAGCACACGTGGCTAGGCAAAGAGCCTTAGAAGCTAAAAAATTGACTAAGGCCCTTAACCGTTAGACCCCTTTCCCGACGGTCAACATAGCCCACACGGTTAGGCGGAGAGCCTTAGAAGTCAAAAAATTGGCCAAGGCCCTTAACCGCTAGACCCCTTTCCTGACGGTCGACATAGCCCATGCGGCTAGATGAAGAGTCTTAAAAGCCAAAAAATTGGCTAGGGCCCTTAACCACTAGACCCCTCTCCCGATGGTCAACATAGCCCACGTGGTTAGGTGGAGAGCCTTAGAAGCCAAAAAATTAGCTAAGACCCTTAACTGCTAGACCTCTCTTTCGACGTTCGAAATAGCCCACGCGGCTAGACGGAAAGCCTTAGAAGCAAAAAAAATGACTAAGGCCCTTAACCACCAGACACCACACCTGACGGTCGACACAACGCAAGCGGGAAGACAGAAAGCCTTCGACGACAAAAAAATAAAAAATAAAATAAAATAAAATTTTTCGAGAAAATAAAGATCCTACCCCTTACCAAAAAACATCGACAAGGGGTAGGGGCTAGTGATATTAGATGGCGCAGACTACCGCCTGCGATAATGAGCAATGTTGGGTATTACACGCTGACACAAGACCGTCGACCCCTCGGGGACGCTCTACCTCTACGCGAGACCATCGACCCTTCATGGGCGCTCTACTTCTACACGAGGCCATCGACCCCCCATGGGTGTTTTACTTCTACGCGTGGCTTTCGACCTCCCATGGGCGCTTTACCTCTATGCGAGGCCATTGACCCCTTTCCATGAGCGCTCTACCTTTACGCGTGGCCATCGACCATCATGAGCGCTCTACCTCTACGTGTAGCCGTCGACCCCCGGTGGGCAATCTACCTCTACACGTGGTCGTCGACCCCCCACGGGCGCTCTACCTCTATGCGAGAACATCGACCTCCCACGGGCGCTCTACCTCCATGCGAGGCCATCGACCCCCCATGTACACTCCACCTCTACGATAGGCCATCGACCCCCCACAGGCGCTCTACCTCTACGCGAGGCCATCGACCTCGTATGGGTGCTCCACCTTTACGCGAGGGCATCGACCCCCACGGGCGTTCTACCTCTACGCGAGACCATCGACCTCTCGGTGAGAACTCTACCTTCATATGAGGTTATCGACCGGTATGGAATTACCTACGTGGCCACCCCTACACTGAGCCATAAAATCTCTGATAAATTGACAAGGTTTCATGTTGGTTATTACAAACACAATCTCCGGGTAGGAAGTTAAAGACCCCCACTCAGAACTTGGGAATAGTGAGAAAGCCAACACATGACACGTGGCACCATGACCACCCGGTACTCACCCGGCTTCCAACGTCTATAAATACTCCTGAAGGTTACACAGGTATAAGATAGCATATTTTTCAGCCATCTGAATTCCGTCCTCATTTTTCTTAACACATATACTGATTATTACGCCGAAGGTAAAACGGGGTTCAAGTTATACACGCCAGACGCCACTAGGTAGACAAGAAGGTATTATTCCACCACCATTTCAAACACTATACCACATACAAATAAAAATTGAAAATAAAATCATCAAAAGGTTTTCACGTCGAACGGCTCTCATGGAAAAAGTTTTTGGGATCACACTTACTTATCAATATGCTCGAATTTTTCGCTTGATTTTCTATACTCCTACTAGTTCCACTCCATCCACTCGAATTTTTTGTTTGCATCATCCTACATTTCTAATATCTTCCTATTACTCTTTAGGATCAAGAACATGCACGTCCAAAATTACAAATCAGTTTTCTTTACTAATCAATTCGTCCCCAACAACTCCTTCAAGCATATCTTCGCTTTCAAGATAGCTGATCCAATGAAGTTGTCGAGTTTGGACGCATCCTTTTCACCTGTAGTGATCGCGCGATCAATTGAGTACTTTAATTCGCATGCCAATATTTTCGTCTTCTTTTCTTTTTCTTCTTGCTCGCCGACTTATGTTTGTCTCCACTGCACGAGGTCGGAAACATCCATGCTAGATGTTGATTTCTTTGTTTTCTCAACCTCCTTACTTGAGTCGTTGCTCTCCTCATCGATTGGTATCTCATCACGATAATTTCGTATCCGCTGTCTTTGAACATGGAGAAGCCAGTTCTACATAAATTTGTTAGTGTGATTGCGTACTTCTCGTTGTCAGACACATCCCTGAACAGAGCTTTATAACTGTATACCTATCTGCAGTCTTCTCCTTTGAAATCTTTATAATCTTTGTTCTCTTGTGCCAAATGACAAAAAAAAAGTGTTGACAATTTTTACAAAAAGACTCAAATCCATTTAAGCTTTGCAAATAGCGACCGCTGAAGATGAATATGGATATCAGCAATAAGGTTTGGGTGACCCCAACTCAAACTAATTTGCTAACAGTGAGATACATACACATTCTGGAAAATTATGAATTTTTTTACAACGCTTCTCTGTTATGTTTTCTAATATGAATGACAATTTAACTCCTTAAATGAAATCGCTAAACATGAACAAGCAATGTGTAGGGATGGTAATGGGTCGAGCTGGTGGCTTGTGGCTCGTTGCTTGGGGGCAAGCTCAGCTCGGCCCACAAGCTCGCAAGCCCAGCCGAGTCGAGCCCGCGAGTCGCTCGCAAGCTCGTAATTTTATTTATTTATTTTGTAAATTTGCACATTTTTTACGGTTTGTGGGCTCGTGAACTTTGGCTCTTGGGCACACGTCCCACGAGCCACTTGCGGGCTCGGCCCGGACTCGGGCTCGGGCTCGTCATTTGATGAGCCCGATCTGCCCACCAGCCGCTTAACCCATTTGACATCCCTAGCAATGTGTGAACCAATCTGAGGTGGAATTCAACGGCCTCATAATATTCATACATAACATTTTTCTCAATTATCAACAATGGAATTGCGAGTTTCACTAAGCTATTTTGAATATGAAGAAGCTCAATTCACAACCAATGTGATATGAAAATGTTCTAATCAATAGGAAAAAGAATCTGATAGCAGTATTGCCTTGAATCAGTAACAAACTCACCGAGAAGATTCAGAGAAGGCTAGGAGATTAGAAATGTGCATTAGACTAGAATTACATTACATACATACAAATTACTATTCATGTACTATAAAATCACAGTAAAAACGAACTACACTGCCATGAAAATCAATGTGAAATACACAGGTTCGAACGGCAATTATCACAGCTCGAATCGACGTTGGCAGTTGGAAAACAATCTCCCTGAAGAAGTAAAATAGAAAAGTTGTTCATGAAGCAGGGTTCTTCATCTTTCGAACCCACCACTCCTCTGAAACAACAATTCTACCCGTTGTCGGGTTGTATTCAACACCAGTGCAATGAAGCAATTCCTCCGGTCTTTTATGTTTAAGCCGAAGAGCATCCCAAAGATTTTTGAGCTGCTGCTTGTTCCAATTGTGGTCGGAGTTGGAGTTGAACAAGTAAATGAGTCTATCTCAATCGTGTTTCAATAAGTACCTCCCATTTCGGTGTCCTACTATGAAGATTTCGTAGGCAGCAAGGAATGGTGCATAAGGATGATAAAGACTTAATAATATTAGACAAAATTAATTGGAAAAAAAATTATTATAATTTTCTTCTTTCTTGTATAACTGTGCAAGGTTATCAATTATGCCATTGTCGTTCATCAAGTGATGTAGAATGTTCGACATTTGAAAGTAATAAGAAAGAAAAATATAAAATATTATATATTTTATTACCTAGCTTTAATCTTTGAGTTTCAAATCGTGACTTTAGTGCTTTATACACATGACGGATCCAAGATATCTATAAAATTATTCTTTATGTACTTCCATGGAGTTTTTTTCCCAATACATATTTCATCTTTTAGTTGGTTTCTCGTGTCAATGAAAATGAAGCATAACACTGCAAGAACTTGTGAAATTTTTATACTTCTTTCCTCTTCCATTAAAATCTAGTACGGATTAATTTCCAATGGTTGTTACAAAATTTTTAGAGAAAAAAAAAATTTATATAGGACTAAAATATTTAAATTATAAATAGAAATGTGAAAATTATTGACACGTTTTGCAGTCTACACTTCAAACCACTAGACAAGAATTATGTAAATATGAAATTAATATCTTTTTACTTCATACAATATTGCACTAATAGGTCATAAATGTTCAAACCACTTTGAACCCAAAAAATAAGAAAAAAGAAAAAAGGTTTTTAATAGAGAATTTATTACATTATTGACTTAATTATATCATTTTAAGGTTATATTTTTATTATATAATTGATGTAGCCAATATTTTATTTAGCTAAACTTGTTGATAAAAATTTAAATCAAAGTGAACAATAACTATTAATCATACAGTTATTTCATCTATTTTTATCAAAATATATTAAAATTAATTTTCGAAAAAATCAAATGGGGACTCAAAAAATACCTTTGCATGTTTTAGACTACTTTTTACTTTTGGCAGAAAAGACGCCACTTCTTCTGCATCCATACTTAGCTGGTTTATACCCTTCTTTCCTTGTACCCCACGAATGGAATCTCTCAGAACGAAAATGAAATAAAAATAAAATAAAAGACACGAAAAGCAAATTAAGTTACCTCCATTGGCAAGAAAAACTTTCCCAGCATCACTGTAATCTTATCTCTCGCAAATATTGTTTATTTAATGCTACATTTCATGTACATAAGCACACTGTTATCATCTCCACATTACTCATTTTCTCCCAAAAACAAAGAGATAGATTTGAAAAATGGTGAAAAAGATTGTCATTTTCGCTTGTCTGCTAATAATAGCATTGGATATAACTGCTGGAATACTTGGGATCAAAGCTGAAGCAGCTCAAAACCAGGTGAGTTAAAATCTTGTCATTTGTAACATTCAATCATGTTCAATATTACTTATGTAACATGAAATTTACGGTATGTTTCCAATAGGAAAAGCATTTGAGACTATGGATATTCGAGTGTAAAGAGCCAAGCCATGATGCTTTTGTCCTAGGCGTAGCTGCTGCTACGCTTCTGTGTATAGCTCACGTTCTTACAAATTTGATTGGAGGGTGCAATATATGTAGTCAAGAGGAGCTTTCAAAAGCACCTCCTAGCAAGCAATTGTCAGTGGCAAGCCTTGTGTTTACCTGGTATGCACGTAAAATATGTTTGGCTTATTGTTTCTAGATGTTTATAATCACCTTGCTTAAAAAGGGTCAAACATTTCGTAGGATCCTTAAATACTATCCACTTATGTACCACTCATTCACCCATGTTTATAAATGCTCCACCAAATAAAATATTTACCTTATGTTTCAACAATGCATCACTATTCCCATACAATTTTTTTATCCATCTCAAACTCATAATATTCAAGTCTCGCTTTACATGTCTAAGTTGCTAGCTTCGGGCCACATTATTGGTGTTGCATTCATCGTGCGTTTAGACTTGAGATTACTTTCTAGTCTTAATGACAGAAAAAAGGATTGATCAAATTCTATTGAGTCTGACTCATTGTGATCATCTATCAAAGGAGCTAATAATATATGGATGTGTAGGATCATACTGGCTGTTGGCTTGGGGATGCTGGTGATTGGAACAATATCAAACAACAAATCAAGAGCTTCCTGTGGTTTCACACACCATCATTTCTTATCCATTGGAGGGATTTTGTGCTTTGTTCATGCTCTATTTTCTGTTGCTTATTGTGCAACCTCAAATGCTATATGGGCAAAATGAATCCGTGGATGTCACTCTCTGCAGCTTAGCCGCTCACTTGTTTAATTTGGTCACAACTTGTAACCACAACATATTTCTACAAACAATATTAAATAGTTCCATTCATCATATAACTGATATTTATGGAAGTTCAAGCATAATAGATGAAGAATTTACATCAATACACATGGTTACAAGAAATTGCTAACCGCTAGGAGGCAGCCACGAATATGCCTCTAATAATGCTATCTTGTTGCACAGCAGTGTAAGATTGAACCACCTCTTTCTCATCATTTATCTGAACTCTTCCATCATCTAAAAGGATGACTTTTATCTGCCTGCCTGGAAAGACAGAAGAAACGTAGATTTGATCATTTGTTCCCAACTAACAAGAAGAAGCAGAAACTATCCCAAAGGGAAAACATAGCATAGATTACTCATCAAGGACAAAGTAAGTAGTCAATCTAAGAGACTGATGTTATATTGCCCCTGGTTGGTTTAGATAAAAATCAAAATTTTAGTAGATTTTGATTAAAAAATTTAAAAGAAGTGGGTCTCATGAAATGAGTTATTGAAATCAATTTAAGAAAATGGATGAGTTCCAGAATAATGGGGAGGAAAGCAGGGGCTAGAATTGCAGCAGAAGAGAAAGCTGTGTCCCTCAACCAGATAAGAAGACTCACTTCTCTGAAAACGACATTTGTCCTCATACATGTTCTATCTGGTAGACTTGGAAAGAAGGCCCTGACTAATTTCTAGAATTAGATTCAGATACATAAAAAATTTAGTACTTAATGACGACACAATTTGATGATATGAATTCGTGAATGGAACATTTTTTGTACTTCAACTCGTAGAAAGGATGTTCAAATTTTGCACAATGGCCAACTAAAACACGTTGTTAATGGAAAAGATTCAGCTAATACTAGTATTGCATAATGAGAGGGGCTCAAATACAAGTTCAAAAACAAGCACAATCACCAAAAGACACAAGTCTTACAAGGCAAGGAAAGATTCAACTATCAAGAGATCACACCTACATACCATGAGATGGACTAAGGTTCGAGAGTTCAAGGAGTGTAGAATTCAGTAGATATTTCGTCCCATTATTTATACAAAAAACTATATGTGACAGATCTGATGTATGTCAATGCTAAATGTTTCAATGACAATCTTCAAAATCAAAATGAAACCAGAAGGCATATATTTAATAAATACTTCCAACATACTACAGAAAAAGGAATAAGTCACCTTCAGCAAATCTGTGAAAAATCACTGTACAGAAAAATATGTTCTAAATAAGGAGATGAGAAACAATTATCACAAAAAAGTATAAAAAACAAGATATCCGCCCGAGCCAACTGCACATACAAATTTCCTTAGATTGATAAAATTTACTTCAGAGATTGATAGGTGATATAATATGCTTAAATTCCAAGGTTGAACAAATACTTACCTTACTGTTGATCTTTATATTCCAAGAATCATTTTTTCGCTGATAAAGTGGGTCACTGACAGCATAAGAACGTGGTGGTACATAATTCTTCAATAGGGGTACTCTGTCTGGTATATAATCATCGTCACTTTCATAATATGTAATGGAATTAGGTCCAAGGGCTTTGAGAATCATTGCCAATAACATACTTAATCCCTGCATTTAAAACAATTATCACCATGGTGCAGACCAACAATTATGGAAAAATCAAAAAGCATACCATGAACAATAAGGAGAGAGTTGATGGAATGGATCTTATTATCTAGTTAAAATTACAAGATTCTAACAGGATGAATTCATAATTTATCACTCGAAAAACTTCAACCATGATCTTCTCACTACACACAACCTTATAAATTACGATGTGTAAAAGCTATAAATATAACTCAATTCTCAGTTTCGAACTCATATCAATATTTTAAAAGAATTCTATAGTTCAAAATGGGATCACCCTGCCCATCAACCAACCCAATAGTAGAGACCTCCAAAATGATGAGAGTTGAAATCCGAAAATTTCTCTCTGATGAAAATTAGTGACCTTGAGAAAATTAGACCAGAAAATAATAAAGGGCTATGGAAAGATGTGGAAACAGTTGAAGTACCTAACCAGTTAGTCACTCATGACGAAAAGGCAGAGGATGTGGCTATTAAGTGAATGTGCATCTGCATGTGCGTGCGTGTGTGCATGAGAGAGAGAGAGAGAGAGCAACCTGTAGACCTACAACTGTCAAGCCAATCCATCTGCATATGTCGAAGTTATCCTTAATGAAGTCCTTTAACTCATCCAGCTTTCCAGTTGGGTCATCCGGGAAGTCCTAATATACACGCAGTAAATTATAACAAAGAAATAAATTATTAGCACTTTAAGACATTTCATGCACAATAAATGGTGCAAACCAGTCTTAGATACCTCTTCCCAGTTACTGTTTAAGAACACATCTGCAGTAACTGCAGCTTCCAGCACTAGAAGCATAAAGATGAAAACCATGTACTGCCCCAGCTAAGGTCAACAGAAAAGTAATATATATATACGTTTTTTATTCTGAATGACATAATTCCCCTAGAATCAACTTTATATACTAGAATTAATATATCAAAAACATATACCAATTTTAGACACTGTAAGCTATGCTTATAAATATGCAAAACACTTCATGTACACATTATTCCAGAACAATTGACGATAACGACAGCACAATTTTGTTTTTAAACTAACTGATCAGAAGGCAGTCAATTCTAATAACTTCATGTCCTGAAAACCTACACAACTTGTTGCCATACAGGACACACACTCATGTCGGATGCTGTAAAAACGTTAAATAGTTTTAAGCTGCAAAATAAACATCAGGCCACCCTTATACCCGCAAGATGATAAACAATTTAAAATATACAATAATATTGTCCTGTATTCAATAATATTGTTGTAATTATAATAAAGCATTTGACGCTCTTTATTCTTCTTCTTCACTTCTTCTCTTTCGCCTACTTATACAATGACAGTGATTGTTTAATACTGCATAATGCATCAATAGGCCTTATATATTCTATGCGAGTAATTTTGCAGTAAACATTACACAACTTAATGAACAAGCGAGCATTCAGTAGACAAAGAAGCACGAATATTAATCCATATACAACTAAGAGATTTAAATGTAGCAAAAATAACATTCTTATAAGTCACATAACGTAGAAAAAGATGTTATCTATATGTCCATCATCACAATCCACACGTTAATAGGTACAGAGAAATTAACGATCAAGAAAATCATAAGGATACTATGTATAAACAACAACCATTTGCAGTCTCGGCTGCAATGTGACCCGAGCATGTGATCACACACAAACTAACCCCAAGTCCAATTATAGTGTATATGAACCTGCAGCCCAATTTCGAAATGAATTAACAAATAAATTGCCACAAAGAAAAGCAAAAGCAACAACTTTTCCTTTATGATCATTGTCACACCAAATTCATATAAGCATAAAGCAATTAACTTTCATTTCAACTTTTTTATTTTACAATCATTGTCACACCATACACGCACATGTAAACATAAAGTAATTCTCTTTCATGAGTATATACACATTCATACCAAGGGATTGGAGCATTGGGAGCGGAGTCAGAGGCGAGATGGCGTTGCCAAACCATAAACATCCAAAGGGCGTATACAATCAAGGCAATACCCACGATTCCTATACCGGAATTCACCACCTTCAGCAGTGACTGAAAACAGATACGCGCCACCCGAGACATTTTGCCGATTTCTGAGCTGATCTTGGATTGCACCAATAAAAATTCTATCAATCAATTAAATGAACAAATTTGTTCTTATCAGCGCAAAACCCCTAACATCTGAAATCAAAGTTGGGGTTTCGCTTCGGTCGGAAGGTAAGAAGACAAAAAGATGAGATTTTTTGGGATTTTCAAGACCGTATAATTGCGCTATCCATCAATCATATCCGAAGTTTAAGGCAAACTGTGCTAACGAACAAACGCTAAATATAAATAATAAATTAAAAATAAACCAAAGTTGCTGTGGTGTAGTGGTTATCACGTTAGTCTTACACACTAAAGGTCCCCAGTTCGATCCTGGGCAGCAACAAATGTGCTATCGATTTCCATTTTTGGTTTTTTTTCTTATTTGTGCTGGATACGGTCACTGAACTTTCAGAATAATTTCAATTAGGTCGTTTAACTTTAGTTTATCTCAAGTAGGTCATTATACCTCAATTTAGATTCAAAGTTCATAATTCCATCACTTTTTATAGGTCATACAATTGAATAGAACACAAGTTCAAATATTCTTATATCTCTTGAAAATTGATTTTATGAATCAGTTACTCTTCCAGAACAACGAGATAGGACATTCCAAATTCCTTTGGATGTCAAATTTGTTTTGTTCTAAATGGAAAACTAATAAAAACAACAAAATAGTCATATAAGAATGAATGCAAGATGACATTACTATTTTTATTTAGACTTTAGGATGCAATTCAAACAAGTACGTAAAGTGGTTAAGATCAAACGACGAAGGCAAGTTCATGGTGCATCTAAGGATGGATAGAGGAGGGTGGTAATAAGGGCTTTGGGTACTTCTTTCCTTTCTACTTTTTTTTTTTTAATTAAAATTAAGTTGAGTACCTATTTTACCTTACTAGAATCCAAAATTAGAGATGTCTGCATAAAATTGATAAAATAAAAATTAAAGACAAAATTGTAACAGGGCCATGACTTGATACCAATGGAGCAATTTTTCCAAATAAAAATCTCTTTAAGAACTCACATTTTATCCTCTTGGCATCAGTCTCCCCGTAAATTCCCGTTTTAGCGGAGTAAAATGAGTACTATACTAATAAGGCCTCTCCTATGCCCAACTCCCTCTAAATTCAGCCATGGTTTCGGCATACCATTGCTGAATTCTACCTCATTCAGCAGTAGAGCTTCTTTCCAGTGTCGTTGCAGCAAACACCAAGGCACCCAAAAAGGCACTGAGGTGCTTTTTGCTTTTGCAGTTCTCTTATAATCTGAATGATTTGCAACTTGACTGTATAGAATTAAACACAGATTCATGATATTTTTGTCCCTACGTGTGATTATTTTTTGTGGGCTTTGTTCAATTTTGTTGGTGTAAGTTGCAAAAATTGTATTTATGATGTGTTAAACTCATCTTTGTGCTTTATTATGTAAATGGTTGATTCTTTGTTATAAATGGGCTTTTGGGAGAACTTAAGAGATAATCTGTACCATTTGCTTACATCAAAATGTTTGGACTCCTTTTATATTTCTAATTCAACAAAAATGCATATTACCAAGATTAAAGTTCTCATCATTAGTTGTAGCCCGGTAGTTGATGGAAAATTGAAGAACATTTGCATTTTGTAGAATACAGAAATGGATTTTCTGTGACAAACTGTGGAGCATTTGTTTATCTTTTGTCAGTTATAATTGCTTTATAAGTCACAGTGATGCCTTTTATTGGGGCTGAAATCTTAGTCAAAATACTATATCTTGATCACATATGGGTTATAATGCCACATTGAACACAATCGAGGGGGATCATGGTTGGACCAGAATGTTACGAGTTATGAATGAATAATGTCATAAAAGTTAAGCAGATGAAATTTGATTGGTAGGAGCAAATACACAAGACATTTGGTCCCAAATAAAGAAAGAACCCATGGGTGGTTGCCCATGACTTTTGAAGATACCACTGTAATATTCCTACACTGTTCATGTGATCTTAGTGACTCTACCGAGTTGGGGCGGGGGGGTTTATTTTGCTTATTGAGCGAAATGCATTAACTTTCTTTCTGATACTCTCAATCAACTTCTTGATTCTGGTCGAGTCAGCACCATTTTTTCTTTTCAGAGGTACCTATTTATGTGGTTTGACTTCTAGTGGAATGTGTGCACATTGTTTTTTATTTTCTGATATCTCCCAATCCCCATTATGTTTATGGATTCTACATAATTTAAAGATGATTTAAGTGCATTACCCGCTTTTGAAGTTGCAACTTTGCATTGCTATACAAACATAGATTGCTTTATGGCCAACAAATAATCCTCAACATTGGCGCCAAAAATTCTCTTTACTTACAATGCTTACGGATAACCAATGTGGAAATTATTGGTATCTCATTTTTCCTGTCCAAAGTTCCACACATCTTGATCTCTATGACTTTCACAAACGAAGGGTGGGTTATGAGTGGAGATGAACGAAAATGTTGGATGAGCAAACATGTGATACCAGTATAGTAGTCTGGCAACCACCCAATGATGAACTAAGCTACTTGACAAGCTTCGCCAACAAAGACTGTGATTGGCTGAGCCTTGGATAGATACATGTCAGCACAAACCTAATCCAACTTCCAATAGCACATCTGGTCGTTGATGAGGACATCCAATTTTAATTAATTTTAACAATTTTAATTATTTTAGTTGAAATTTAAGTTATTTTAATTTTATGGACTTGTGTATTGGGCTTTTCAAAGATCGATCTAAAGAGTGGGTACCATCAAATTAGAATTCGCCCAGGGGACGAGTGGAAGACTGCGTTTAAGACGAAAGATGGCCTTTATGAATGGCTGGTCATGCCTTTTGGGCTAAGTAATGCTACGAGTACCTTCATGCGGGTAATGACACAAACTCTTCGGCCGTTCATGGGTAAGTTTCTTGTTGTCTACTTTGATGATATCCTCATCTATAGTAAAACCAAGGAGCAACACCGTGACCACCTCAAACAAGTTTGTTCTACCTTTCGCGAGACTAACCTGTATGCTAATGTCAAGAAATGTTCCTTTTTCACCGATAGCGTAGTTTTTCTAGGGTTCATCGTCTCGTCGACAAGGGTGTCTGCTGACCCTACTAAGATTCAGGCGATAATTGACTTGCCTGAGCCTAAGGCCATTCATGATGTCAGGAGCTTTCACGGCTTAGCTACATTTTACCGCCGTTTTATTAAAGGGTTTAGCACTATTATGGCGCCTATCACGGAGTGCATGAAAAAAGGGGAGTTTCATTGGACACGCGGGGCGGCGAAGGCCTTTAAGTTAATCAAGGAGCGAATGACAGAAGCTCCTGTCATGCGTCTTCCCGATTTTTCCAAAGTCTTTGAAGTTGAATGTGACGCTTCTGGGGTAGGTATAGGCGGAGTCTTAAGTCAGGATCGTCACCCTGTCGCCTATTTCAGTGAAAAGTTAAATGAGGCCAAACGACGATATTCAACGTATGATAAGGAACTGTATGCGGTGGTCCAGGCTTTGCGCTATTGGCGCCACTACTTGTTGCCCCAAGAATTCGTCCTTTATTCGGACCACGAAGCCCTCCGTTACCTCAACTCTCAGAAGAGATTAAGTTCTAGGCATGGACGTTGGGTTGAATATTTGCAGGCCTATTCGTTCGTTTTAAAACACAAGAAGGGCGTGGAGAACCAAGCAGCTGACGCGTTAAGTCGTCGTGTCTCCCTTTTGTCGATCATGAGTGTCAAAGTCATTGGTTTTGAAAGGCTTAAGGAGGATTACGAGGCATGCCCAGATTTTAAGGATATCTTTCTCGATTTGCAAAGAGGACAATCAAACAGCACAGATGGCTTTCGACTTGAGAAGGGTTATCTCTTCCGAGCCAATAAATTGTGCATCCCTCGAACTTCAGTACGAGATTTTATAGTGTGGGAAGTGCACGCGGGAGGGTTAGCCGGTCACTTTGGGCGTGATAAGACCATTGAGGAGGTTGAACGCCAATTCTATTGGCCTAGTTTAAAGAGAGATGTGGCTAAAATTGTTAGTACATGTAACACTTGTCAATTGGCCAAACAAAAGAAGCAGAACACAGGCCTATACACTCCTCTCCCCGTCCCCAATTGTCCTTGGCAAGACGTTAGTATGGATTTTGTGCTAGGACTACCACGCACCCCAAAGAAGCATGATTCTATTTTCGTGGTTGTCGATCGTTTCTCAAAAATGGCTCACTTTATCCCCTGTAGCAAAACATCGGATGCGTCCAAGGTTGCCATGTTATTCTTTAATGAGATTGTCAAACTGTATGGGCTTCCCAAGACCATCGTGTCCGATAGGGACGTTCGCTTCACTAGCCATTTTTGGAGGACTTGTGGCATAAGATGGGTACCAAATTAAAATTTTCTACAGCCTACCACCCTCAAACTGACGGTCAGACCGAAGTTGTTAATCGGAGTCTTGGTAACTTATTACGTTGTCTGGTCCGGGAGAACCTTCGGAATTGGGATTTAATCCTTCCTGTCGCTCAAATCGCGTATAATAGCTCCGTAAATCGTTCATTAGGTATGAGTCCATTTGAAGCCGTTCACGGATACAAGCCTAGGAAACCATTAGATCTCATCCCTGTGTCCCCACAGGCTAGAGTGTCAGTATCAGCCGAAGTATTTGCACAACACCTTCGTGATTTGCACATTGAGATCAATAAACAACTTGAAGCTAGTAATGCGAATTATAAACTACAAGCTGATTTACATAAACGACACATTGAGTTTAATGTTGGGGATTACGTTATGGTTCGCATTAGGCCAGGGCGGCGTCTACATGGACCCGCCTCCAAATTGCAAGCTCGTAGTGCTGGTCCTTTTAAAATTTTAAAGCAAGTTGGTCCAAATGCATATATTGTTGACATTCCATCCCACATTGGTTACCACCATACTTTCAATGTTGAAGACCTTGTAGCTTATAAAGGCCATTTCATTCCCTCAGATGATCCCCTGTTACCTCCTTTTGTGGACCTTGATCCTAATTCTGACCCCCTCTAACCCACTACCACCTCTCACAGCACACACAGATAAAATTGATGCTATTTTAGATGAAACTGTGTTCACTAATGATGGAGAGGTTCAGCGCTTCCTTGTTCGTTGGGTTGGTCGACCAGATTCTGATTGTGCATGGATCTCCAGGGAGACACTACAGCATTTGGATCCAGATTTGCTAGAGCTTCATCGGAGTCAGCAGGATCTTCCTTGGCCCAGATCGCCTCCCGTCCACCCGAGGGGAGTTGGTGAGGACACCAGGTTCAGACCGCCACTGACGCATTTCTACAGACGCAGGAAGAAGCTTGCCCAGCCACTCAACTTATGGTTGGGAGATTGACAGATGCCTATGGTGATATAGCCACTCGACAGAGTCGAGTTTTCTCTCCCACCCCGGGAGAATTGATGAGGACATCCAATTTTAATTAATTTTAGCAATTTTAATTATTTTAGTTGGAATTTAGGTTATTTTAATTTTATGGACTTGTGTATTGGGCTTAGCCCTAGGTTTGCATTATTTTCCAGTATTTAAACCTATCTTACATTGTTATTTGAGATGATGAATTTTGATTAATTAAAGATTTGGCTTGCAGCCGTTTTGCCCTCTTCCCCTCCTCTATATTCTTCTTCTCTTCCCTCCCCCATCCCTTCTTGTTATCCACAGATTTATTAATCTCCCTACATCAGTTGTGCTTGGGACCATTTACTTATTGTCATCAAAACATAAAATACTGGAATTCTGTAGTAAAAGATAGTGTTCTAAAAGGCATAATGCGTGGCAATCAAGCTATGGGCTAGGCGAACTTAAGCGAGGCATAGGTGTAATAAGCATAAAAAGGCATTTTCTTATTTTAATATTATTTTAATTTTTAATCAATCAAAAATTATTAAATAATTATAAATAATACCCATCAAACATCTAAACTAAATTTATAGGAATTTTATACATTTTTTCAAAATTTCCAACAAAAGAATAAGTTTCAAATATAAATACTAAATAGTAAATAGATAAGAATTTTTAGAAGTTTTCCTTTTTTTAAGGTTTCAAGTGGCTGTTTTGAATCTAGGGCAGACGGAGTGAAAAAATCAACCGTTAAATTTTAACTTAAAAAGAGAGAGAGATAATAATGCTCTCCTAGGCACGATTAGAAGTCAAAGGTCTACGCTAAATAAGGCGCCAAGCCACTTGGCTTGGAATTTCATCCGCTCATTTGCCAAGCACGCCTTTTAGAACACTGTAAAAGACAAGATATTGGAAATGAATTGAATGGATCCACTAGAAAATCAAAGAATAAGATATATCTTTGTCACCTAAGTGAACTCACAAATTAAACTGTAGTTGTCAATTCATGTAGGAAATTGTGTATAAAAATTTCAATTTAAGCAACTCTGTCCACTTACCACTCTTCTGTCTTCTGATGAGCTCATCGTCATTTTCAGGAAACAAATTAACATTAATTTATGCAATGCCATCCACCTAACATTCTTGTGTCTTCTGGAAAAGCTCGTTATTATTCTCTAGGAAAGAAATATCAAGATTCACAATTTAAGATTAAAAAACTTATTGGGGATGGAGTAATCTAAAGAGAGTGAGGTTATCTGGAATTAACAGAGGTCCCTGAACACTAAATGAACCTATATGGTACTACTCCCCAATCCCCCTTTCCGCCCCCTCCTCCAATCTACATGTGCTGCATGTATACGTTTGTGCTATACAAACAGATTAGTATACATAAATTCACATAAAAAAAAAAATGCTTTTAAATGCTAATTCATCATGTTAGTTTGGATGGTGGAATGATTAATAGATGCCTGAATTCATGCAATTATCTTACGAGTCATATACAAAGGATTTTTGTTTATACATTTTAGTAATGTTAATAATAGTACATCTTGTAATTAGTTTTTGATTTCTCCTAGGGGTTCTCAGTCCTAGAATCAGACACTTCATGTGATGTTGGGAGTATATGGAGCTCTATGGGTTTTTATGTGTTCAGTATCCACATTCCTTTGAGCTTTGGTGGTTTATCTGTGGCTGCCAAGGTATTGCATCAAGCTGTTCTTGATCCCCAGATTCAGGTAAGTGCAACTCTTTCCCGTATTTCGAGTGAAATGCTGGTGAATGGTGAACTTAGCTGATGAACTGTTAATACAGAAAAGTAGAAGAGTCAATATTGAAATTTATTGTTCTTGTTCCGTCTTTCCATCTTTCTGTTTCCACTTCTTGCAGTGTGAAATGCAAAATATTGCTATAAGTTCTTTTCCTTTATCTAAGTAATTTTTATTTTTTTTTTTACAATTAACAACTGCATTTGAAGACAGTAAAAGTCGATTTCATTCACCTAAGTGATGAACATCAGTCCTTTGTCTCCCAATTTATTTTTACTAAATAAATGGATTCGTTGATCATTCTTTTCTAGAGAATGAAGTTGTATTAATAATTTGAATTCAATTCAATCAAATTCCTGTCAGCCACATGGCTCAATTTTTATCTGTTTCCCCTTTATCAAAATAGCTAATAATTTACCGAGTTCTATAATGAATTGATGTCGAATCTAATTTTTTGCTTCTCATCGCAGGCATTTTTTATGCTTGCAATTCAAACTTTGGAGCTCAGTATAGTTTTGCTTCTATTTAAGTTTCCTGGAAAGCCTCAGCATAGACTTTTAGACTTCTTTCAAGTTAACAAGGCATCGAATGGAAGGAGCTGGTTGCTGGGTTCACTGTTTGGGTTTGGATTTCTTGTTTCATTGGTTTTCGTTTCTTCAATTCTTGCTGACAGATTGATAGGGCCCAAGGTGAGCTCGTTGACTTTTTCTTCATTGTTCCAGAGGATTATGTATTGTTTGCAGTCACCACCATGATAGAATTCAACCAAAAAACGAGTTAAATGAAGTATTTTTTTCTTTTCTTTTCTTAGTAACGTGTTCCAGTTTCCAATTCTTAAGTTTTTTCCCTTTCTAGAGGACTAGATAAAGAAATTAGATTTGTAACGTAACAGTAATATTCCTTTCGAAGATCATCCAATAGCAGGATACCTTGCTAGTAATTTTAACTTTAGGTTTAACTAGGTGTGGCCCAAAATTGTCAAAAGATTTTATTTTCTTTTTCCTTGGGAATAAAGGTCACTGCCAACGGTAAAGTTTTTATGAATTGGAGACAATGTAAAGTTTCATTATTGATTTGGATCATACATAATTGTAGTAGCTTACTCAAGGAAATTGATTCGTTTCAGTAGTAACATTTTATTTAAATATGGTTCAAATTCTTACAGGACGTCAACAATCCCTTTCTCAAGGAAATTCTTTCGACTGGATCAAGCTCTACAATGGCCTGCATTCTTGTCTATTGCAATGTCACTCCCTTATTGGAAGAAGTTGTCTACAGAGGTTTTCTATTGACGTCGCTTGCCTCCACAATGAAGTGGCACCAAGCAGTTGCAATAAGCTCTCTCGTCTTCAGTGCAGCGCATTTCTCTGGTGAGAATTTCGTACAACTTTTCATTGTTGGTTATGTGCTCGGATGCACTTACTGTTGGACAGGGAACCTAAGTTCGTCTATCCTTACTCATTCACTGTACAATGCCCTGACCCTGTGTTTAACGTTTATATCATAAACGTTATTCGTTATTTTTAAGTTTGTGCTTCAGATGTTAAAGGGTCAATGAGATTCGTCGAGGACATAGTGTCCGATCATATATTTTACTCTACTTCACATGAGTGAAATCGAGTTGGATAAATAAAAATGAAGTGGACTCCGCTTGAGTGATTTTGACTAAGATTGAATTAGTTATTTTGGTAGAATACCAACTTGATCGTTTTGGCAATGTGTGATTAAAAATGAAGTTTGATCATTTATAAATAATTTTATAAATCTTGCCAAAACGGAGCTTAGATATTTGTTTAAAGACACTAAGGAGAAATTCAAGCCTCCTATAACAAAAGGCACTTATTGTTGCATCGTTACTTTGTTCGTGTAGATCTCATACGTTGTTCAAACCATCACTTGTCAAATCATAACACAGAATGTCTGATAAAATTCTTGATATTTTTTTAATTGAATTTTTTAGAATTCGTGATTGGTTGAAAAATCGTTCCAAATTATTTACCTTATCTTCTATCAACAAAGAATTCAATATACTACCTATCGGGTTCTTAAATATATTTTTTTTCTTTAACTCTTGAAAATGTTATCTTTTGTTTGCCCGATTCCCCATTGTTCAATGAATATATAAATACTATAAATACCGTATTGAAGCCAATCATTGGGTCTTATAATATTTAGGGGACACGAGACTTTGGAAAGAGGAGTGGGACAACTTGGCTCACTTTGGAGGGGAAAAAATTTTGATATACGTGCTATTTAGTCAAGTTAATTTTAACGTAATAAAAATACTATCTACCACGAAGATTGCCTTTTCGATTTTCCCTTATATTTTAGGCCATTGTTCTTTCGTGAAATGCAATATGCTCATTTAGCACATATGACTAATTAAACAACTAATACAAATGTAACATTATGCCTTAATGGGTTGGCCATGGGTCGATCACTCGAGCTATCTTAAAATGACTCGTATACAAAGGTTGAGTAATGCATATACACTCCGACTAGGCAGACCCCTTAAAGGTGGAAACATAGAAATATTTCAGTAAGACAATCCAATATGAATACATAGTAAGAGTGTCTTTCAAATCATGACAACTTGAATGTCGAGTGAGTCTATCTACGCACTTTTTTCTCTTATTCACTTGGTTTTCGAGATATCGTGACTTGAGTGATTTTTTAATTTCAAGTTTTGTAATTTGAGTGGACAGTTATTCTACGCATATGGAACCGTTCCATTGAATTCCTCCCCTTTCGACAATTACGATGCATTTGATCGCGATATTATGCTAAAGTAAAATTGGTGAGGACTTTCTAGTGGGGATAATGGAAAGCAATTTCCTAAATTTAGAATGAGAAATAATCGAGTTAGTTTAGCATAAATGAAGCTATTTATCATATATTGTAGTACTTCTTTGAAATATTAACTGTGGTACTTGCTGCTTCATTCTCTCAATTGGGAATCAAATGGTCGTTTGGTGGATGGGATTTTGAATTATTGATTGAATTGTAGTCCTCTATTTAGGTCATCAACGTTTCATTATGATTTGATATGTTGAATGTTTTGCATTTGATTTTCTTCAAAGATACGAAAGATCACACCATTACAAGAATCCAATCTTAGCTTAAAAATACAATTTCCTAGTGCGTTAAAATTGTCTAATTTTGTAATGTGAGCCGTCCAAATTCAAGGGGTTCACACCATGACAACAATTCAATATTGGCACGTTACTAATATTCTAATCTGAGGAGCCACTAATTGTAAGCCGGGCCACCGATCTTGACTCCTTAGTTGGAAGATTCGACGAAGGCCAATCAAGATGATAACTCACTTTGGAAACTGTCTGCTACAATCTACATCAACATTTTGCCACCACACCCTCTATGAATACTTATATTTTTCACGAGATGATGCCATTCGTTTTGTAAGAAAAAGAGTCAAGGGTCTCAAAAGAAATAATGCCACGCTCGAAAGCTATGGTATGATTTAATTTATCATTATATGAACCACATTTTTCTTAAATATATAGCTTGTGGGGATGGGTATAGAGAAAGCGACCATTGGTAACATCATTCAAGAAGAAAACTTTGAAATGTTTATAAATTAAAGCGAGAGCGATGCCGTTAAACATGGCCAATGTTGAAAAAATTTGTATATGATTTGTCCAATTCAGCTTCAAACTCAGCATGATCAATAGAAAAGAATCAACATCCTATTAAGTAAAATAATTCTTTTATCTCAAATTTTAGTACCTATTAATGCTTATTAATGCTTTGCTTCCATAAATGTAGTCGATATCGAATTATGACAATATATCTCAACACCATGGGTGTAAGTCTATCATCTATATGCCAACTCAACTTTTATATGTTAATGTGCTCTGCTATTAACATGGCATTTTTACAAGTACAAAATGGACCAAAGAGGAAAACTGAAACAAAAAGGTTTTTCAGAACAAGAGAAGACACAAGATTACACAACAGCAAAGGAAAAAACAAACTCTACTGAGTGATCTATCAGTCTGCATCATATGCCTTCTTAATCGAGGACTGCTACTACTCGCTAGACGATACGAGTTTGGATATGTATACAAAGTCGTCTCCGCGTTCCCAAAAATCCTTGCATAAACCATTTCACCGAACATTCCAATCATTGGATCAATCAAATTTGTTGCTGCCCCGCCAATGCCGAGCATGGATGAATCCATATGGTTGCCAGAGTAACGGTGATATGGTTGAGACGATTGTAAATAACTTTGATGATGAGGTTGAGGAAATGTATAGCCTGAGTTTGTAGTCGGTATTAGCTCATTATTGCCAGATCTCAGACTCAGAGGCCTTTTTGGTATGAGAGTACTAAAATCTGATGCCTTGTCTTCAGTGGGATTTGTAGTTTGGCCACGGCCATATAGTGGAATCAAGGTTTTCTGCGACACCTCAGCTTTGCAGACAGGACATTGTGGCTGCTGCTGATCCGCGTTTTCTAGAGATGTGTTGGGGGAACTGATCCATCGGTAGATACAGGGCCAGCAGTAGAGGTGCCCGCAGAATGTAACCACGGGATCTTTCACAAGGTCCAAACAGATATTACATTCAAAATCACCAGAAGGATTAGATTCAGACTCTTCGACTGAAGAGGATAAGGATTTCCATTTCACCAAGGAAGATCCATCTTCACTGAAATCACTTTCTCTTGCTGCCCCTTGGAAATATTGTTCTGTCGCCATATATTCAGCTTCTCAGTCCGAACAATCTGTCATCAAAGAAGATAAAAAGTTCTTGTTAAATTGACTGAATTATTTACCAACAGGATCACCAAGAATCAAGCCCCAACAGCTGTAAACTTCAATTCATTTAACTGTCTAATGCCATAAAAAATCGGGATGAAAACACAAAAACAACGAAAATTATATCAGGTCATTGTCCAAACGATTGTGCGTGAATATAGGGGGATCGAAAAAATCAAAGTCTCAAGTGGACCATCTTACAGTGAAAATAAACACTTCTGCCCATATTTTTTCTTTTTCCTGTCCTACAAAATAAAATTCCTTCCCTACATATCCTGCTTGAATATACAAAGAAAAAAGAACACGAAATGAGAACGGTAGGTGAGAAATTAGTTGATAATTGGATTTGCAACAATAGCATCAATCAATTCCAGCATAGTCTTAGCCAGTAATTCCAACCTGCTTCTCATATAACTATCTACCCTACCAGTTTGAAATTAAATACCAAGGGAACGGGCTAGATAATTTCTTGCACATTGTGCTAACACCAGGCACCCATTCAAAACCCAAACATGAACAAGTGAACAATAAAATATTTCTAGAAGTTGCATATAGTCTAGTCGCTTGTTCACTGAAACAAGAAAAGTTGAATGGATACAGTTCTAAATTTGAATGACTATTGACAAGGAGAAGATACCTGCTTTATTTTAATACATATTCTCCCATTTTCTATATAAACCAAACTCTTACTAAAGAGCAAAGACCAATATTAATATAGTTAAGAGCCAATTCGCCAAAAATAAAAAATAAAAATGAGAACAACAGAGAAAAAAAGTAATCAACCATTAAGGTAAAAGATCAATCTTGGATTGTTTGTAACTTGTGATGTCCCAATACAATCTATGGATTCCTTAATCCTAAAGGGATGTGTTCTCACCAGAAAAGATTCTTGAAATTGAAGTGAGGTTTCGAATTACGAGCTACGGCTTCATAACAAACAAGAACTAAAGAAACCTTAATTAAAACCTAGATATAATAGACAAGCTCCGCATTCTACCATTCTTTCTTTCACACAGAATCAAGAAATCTTCAAACTCCCCAACCAGAAATCAAGAAATCTGAACAAGAAAATTACCTTAAGTTAACTGATCCCTTCCTTGAAAAGGAAAACAAAGTTAAATTAGCAATTTCCTTATTGTTCAATCCAATATTTGACAGTATAAAAGCAACAATTTATGTTTCTCACAAAATTGAAAGTAACCCATGTCGAAGAAACACTAATATAAACCCCAAATGAGCTGCATACACACAAAAGGGAAAGAAAAAAGCTTAAAAAGGGCTATGAAAACAGAACACTAGAAATTTCATGCACCTACACACACTAAATCATATATCAGAAAGATGGAGAATAATTCATACCAATTTACGAAGAGGGTCTTCTTGATACTCAACAAATACGCAATATCTAATGGTTTCGTTCTTAAAATTGCAATGTAAACAAAAAGAAAAGAAGATGAAGATATTCACAGAAGGAGAGAGAAAATAAGCGGTTTTTATGCCAAGAAAGAGAGAACAGCGTGGTGATGAAGCTTTAGATTGCGTGGATATGGTCTAAAGATGAGGGGGGTCCGTTTCTGCTTTACCTCTTATATACACACAGGATGTGTAGAACTGCAAATAACGACAAGGGCTATACGTACAATATACAATGTATGTATAGGTGCCGGAGTGACGTAAATGCAGAGGAGTTACAATCTCTTCTGGATAAATACATGACGTGGTCCGAACGGAAAGGGAGTGAAATTTTTCTAGCCACAATTTCACAATTTTCTTTTCTCTTCTTTTGACCCAAATAGGTTATGTTTTCTTTGAGGGATTTTTTTTTATTATTATTCTATTTTTTTAGACAAAATAAAATTCTCATTTAAATTTTTCGTAGGTGCAGTCATTCAGTGTAAGTGCCTTTTTATTAAGATGTTCTTTTATCATGATCTATGTTAGAAATTATATGAATATTTTGTCAGAATCCTTAACTTTTTAAAAGTGTCGTACCCTTATCATAGTTTATCGTTCGTTACAAAGTTTTCATTTGACAGAAATGTTAAGTGATCATGCAACATTCACATGAAGTCGAATCAAAAGGGTAATATTGTCC